>NC_142063.1:62499131-62666631 GCF_059756535.1 Pantherophis guttatus
GATCTAAGCTCTTTTTTCTGCTTATTAGACTCCTTCCAGCTTCCCATCACATCTGTAACAAACTTTTAAAATATTGCCACACCACCATGCACAAGCCTACCTGCACAGTAGAGATAGATTATTCCATCACATTCAGATGGTTAACAGAGGTTAGCAAGTCCTGTATTTATATATCTATATATTTATATCGCTTTCTAAGAAAGTGCATATTAATGTTTACTTTAAAGAATGTGTAAATGGTGCTATCAAGAAATCTGATAAATTTTATCCCAGTTTTGTGTACCAGTTCAAATGTATGAGATTTATTTTTCTATTGGAAAAAATAAACAGTCTTGAAGCATTACAATTGGTAGATTTTAGTAATTTAACAGTGAATGTAATCCCTATGTCACAGTTTCATTGGGCATTTTCATGATGGGTCACACAAATTACAGCACATATTCTGACAATTATTGCACACTTTGTAATGAACATTCCCCTTAAGGTTTTGCCTAATTCAGAGTATCTACAAAATCAAGAACCTAATAAATCTGAGACAAACATGCTTGAAGAAAAGCTATGTTAATACAAAAAGTATTATTCACTTACAGTGTTTGGTGGTTCTTCAAATGGGCAAAAACAATTTTAACTGAATGCATATGGTGCATAAAATTCCATATTTGTTATATACTGCATGTTTTGTTTAATTCTTCACAAGGAGGAAAGTCAGTTTAGCCTTAATTATCTAAAAGTTTTCCTCCTTGAATCTATTTGTTTGCTTCATAGCATTAATATGCATAGTTAGCTGCAGTTGTATGTCAGAGCCATTTAAACAATTGGTAAGTATTATCAACATTTAAAGATTTTCAGCAGAGCATCTAACATTCAGCTCATCCAAAATTCATGGTACCTAAAGTATTAAACATCAAAAATCATACATTACCCAAGTCTGGCCACATATTACAAAAATCCAGTGTCATAATATGAGATTACTGCATAATAAAAATACAGATCAAAATAGTTAAGCAAAAAAAAAAGACCATGTTCCAGAATTATTGGTATAAAAATATTAGTTAATTTCAGTATTTAGAAATAGAAAAGTATCCAGCCATGTGTATTTTTTTAAAATAAATAACTTTATATCATACTATTGAAAAGACAGGTGTCCTCCTGTTACAATGGGGATCTCTAGATGATGTTAAATGTTAATGTCTAGACATTTTAATAAATTTAAATGAATCTGAAACATATAGCAATCTATTTTGAGAGAATTCTGGGGAAATGACTATTTGTATTGTTTTATAAATACACACATGTTTATTTTTTATTTAAATTATATAGAATTTGTAATATGAGTATATAATACTTGTTTTCACTTTTCAGTTTTATGGGAGAAACTAGTGATTCATTGTAATTCATTTATCTCTTTTGGATGCTGGTGCTCCAACATGTGCATGTAATACCCTTTTTAAAAATGGCTCCCTTTCCCATTCTGTAAATTAGGAAAATTAATCTTGGATGCACATTTTATAGCTTATAGATATGCTACTGTAATTAAAGGGGAAGGTCATGTAGGAAAGTGCCTACAATTTTTTTAGGATTTATATGAGCCAAGAATCACAGTACCTCTCGCATAAAATGAATATTGAAATATGGTATACGTTCATATATGCTTAAAAGAATCAAAATATGTATTATTCTTCAACATTTCAATTGAACGGAGTTGCTCTGGAATACAGAATGAGGAAGTATTCTACTTCATTGGAAATCTAGGGTAACAAAAATATGCTCACATTTTCTATCACATGTTTTCCCTTTGCCGAAAATAATAATTAGGATAAATTATTTGGATATTCCAGTAATAGGTTATAATTGCACATGGTTTGTTAACATGATGCAAAGTCTGCAGAGATAACTAACCAGAAGGTAATAAACCATAGAAAGCAAAACAAGTACTGTAAATTAAAATTACACTCAGTGTCAAGAGGGCATTGTGCAATATAATCCCTGTTTGTAGTAAAATATTACTATAAAATAATCTTGCTATTTTTCTATATCATGATACTAATAATCATTGTATTTTTTCTTTAACATGCAATGTTGAAGTGTAGCAATTTTAAACCATGTTTATGTTATGAAATGCAACTAAGGTTAATATTTGCCATTTGCTTGAGAAGAAAAAAAAAATTAAATGTGTATGATGATAGCAGGACCTTGTGGCACTTTTAAACAGTGATCATTTGTATGAAACTACATATATTAAAATATTTCATACTGATGTTGCTTGTATTAACTGTTCTCTTTTTTTTCTTTTCTTTTTTTCCTTTTTTGCACAGGAAAAAAGCATTCTAAGTAATCTAATGGTTGCTATTCTAAATGAACAGCCTAATCTTAAAAAGATGCACAGATGTAATGAAATCTGCTCAGTATATAACTGAACAGATATATCATATTTATAACCTCCCAAAGAGATTTTGCATAGTCAGCAGTTATAAGGAGTAGGCTTTCCTGAGATCCTGTAACATCAGGCGTGTAATTATATGAGTGACAAAGACTATGCTGCATCTTACATGTCAATGAGTGAGTTTCTCATCAGCTTTAAGAACATGTTTACAGTTCATTATCTAGTTTTTAGTTCTTTTTTTAAAGTTAACTGTAAACAATATTTATGGTATACCTCCATGCAATTAAGGCAGTGAAACTGCGTGACATATTAGAAAATACAAATGCCCAACAGAATTGGAAAATGAGTTTTTCTTGATTATTTTCTGTATTCTCACTTTAAATTATACGATTTTTGGCAGATCTAACTAAGCAGATTCAAATCACTGGGCGAGATTTTCACTCAAAGACCATTTGTTGTTATTCAACAGAATGAATGCTACTTCACATTAATTATGATTCATGTAAGGAACATCTTCCGTTATTCTCAAATAAATACTCAACATGGAATACAACAATACCACATGTATAAATGAAACAATCCCTGTACAAAGATCTTCAGACTGGAGTCCAGATGTCTTATATGCCCTTTAATATCAAGAGATCTAAAACTTCAAGGATAGTAATGTAAAGGTAACTAACAACTAAAATTATTTTTAAATGAAAAAATGAAGAACTATAGGGTGCAGTCTTCTTTCTCCTAGCAGTCCCACAGCTCCTAAAATTTTTCATTGAATACAGCTATTGAAATAAATCTAAGGTAGCCCTATGGCGAAATAGGTGGAAAATAAATTTGATAATAAACAGTTGTTGAATAAAGGGAGAAAAAAGGAAAAGTTATCTTGAATTCAGACAGAGATAGCAAGAGGAACATTGTTTAAGAACAGTGTCTCCTTAATCCCCAGTTCTAATCCATGCTGAAGACTTTCCTATCCCACATTGGCAGAAGGTTCTTGGGTTGTTGGTAGAAGGAATGGAAAGCCAGCTTCAAGAAAATTATGTCTGTAGTGTGATGCCAAACACTTATGTTATTAGTCATCACAAAGTGTACGTTCTAAATTTACCTTAATGAAAAGGTACATGTAATCATTGTTGAGTTGGCAAGTGGTATAAGATTTCATGCATGCCAGACTGTTTTATTCTATAAACTGATTTCTCTTGATTTCCATTTCTATGCAAAAAGGCTTCAATCCTTCAAGTATTTGTTTCTGAATGGCCTGTTTCAAAAGGACTTATCTGAAAGTAAGAAAATGTTAAGAGGTTTGTTTGTTTGTTTTAATGTTTTTAATGCAGTCAAATTATTCTTAATTGCTATCAATTTGCTGGACAAGTAGTGACTTCCCATTACTTTCTAAGGCTGTGAGAGAGTGACTAGCCTTCACCCAGCTAGGAATACAGCATGTGGTCTTCCAACTTCTAGCCTGCCACTTTAAACCTCTATGCCTTAATGGCTTTCTTAAGAATGTTAGCAGTTTATAATAATATTTGTGAATAGTGAATAAGAGCAGCATGGTGGCCTAGTGGTGAAGATGCTAACCTCCCACTTGGAAGGTTGAGAGTTCAAGCCTAGGTAGCAGCAGATGTTTCTCCTAGAGTGCAAAAGAAAAAAAATCTGCTGTGAATTCTGCATTGCATCAGAAAGGGCATCCGACCAGTAAACACTCAGTTCCATCCAGTTACCCCAACTCTACCCCTACTTAAGGGATTACAGGATGATGAATAGGGAGAGTGTATAGTAAACATAGATATAGAAATTAACCCAGTAAAACCCCTTAACACAATCGGGTAATATGAGATATGTAAGCAAAATTATTCCTGGAATAAGGTCTGAATTAAATGACAATATATCACCAAACAGATTTAATGACAGTTTTCCATCTTCAATTATCTACATGTAAATCGAGTATTGTAATCAGCAGTGAAAGAGAAGAAAATAGGTTTCCTTCGCTATTTTTACTGCACTTTTCCAGCAGCCATGAAAGTCATATTTTATCACAGAAATCAGAAAATTAAAACTAGAATTATGTCTGGATGGTATATCTGTTGCTTATTAACTGGAAAATGCTTTTTAAAATAAGTTGACTTATTTTGATCTCATATACAGTATGTATTAAAAAAACTGAAAAGGTTAATACTATTCATAAAAAGGATCTGCAAATTGCATTGTGCCATGCTCACTTTAAGGGTCCATGCTTCTTCTTTGCTATTCCATTCTAATAGATGTTCAGGTCAGTGAATTTCTCGATTCTCACACAAAATGATATAAATAATATTGTTAGCCGATATGTGTAAATCATTGAATGTACTGTTTTAATATTTCTGAATGATAGAAATGTTAGTAAATGTCAGTGAAATGAAATAATATCAAAGAACATCATTTGCTGGTTTTAATATTATAATTAGTAAGTGGGATTATATATATATATATATATATGTGCCAATCTATTTCATTGGAAACCTAAGATGGAACAATTAATGGCTTGTTAACTTTAAATTGTGCTTTTTTATAATTCATAAGAGTGACACGGTGGCTCAATGGCTAAGACACTGAGCTTGTCGATTGAAAGGTTGGCAGTTCAGTGGTTCGAATCCCTAGTGCCACATAACGGGGTGACCTCCCGTTACTTGTCCCAGCTTCTGCCAACCTAGCAGTTCGAAAGCACATAAAAAATGCAAGTAGAAAAATAGGGACCACCTTTGGTGGGAAGGTAACAGTGTTCCATGCACCTTTGCCATTTAGTTATGCTGGCCACATGACCGTGGAGACATCTTTGGACAGCACTGGCTCTTCAGCTTTGAAACGGAGATGAGCACTGCCCCCTAGAGTTGGGAATGACTAGCACATATGTGCGAGGGGAACCTTTACCCTTACCTATAATTCATAAGAATAATAAATTGCTTACAAAGGCAGCTTTAGTCAGTTATTTGGCATAAGAAAATTGATTCAAAAAAGACAGTTGATTCCTCAGGAGCAAAACAAACAGTTTTTGGTTTTGGTTGTTGTTGTTTTTTAAAGTTATTAATATCATTAAATTAGATAATGCATTCCAATTGAATCAATTCAGACTATGTTAAACTGAGAAGAAACTTTAGTGGCTCTGATGTTCATTCTCTAGAAGTTTGGATGCCTGAAGATAGTCCAGATCAAGCTGAATCATCCCATAATTCTGCAAGAATTCTCCACGACATCTTTAATATTCTAACTACAAAATAATCCTAAATATATTTATGATTCAATATGTTTAATCTTGGGATGTACAATTTTATTGACTATTAGTGCACAGTGATTCCAGGAAGGCCTGCTAATTTTAAGGAGCTGAATGCAAACACACAGTTGTGTCACCTTTTCAAAAACCCACATAATCTGATGATTATATATTACTGCCTTAGTCCTACCAAATGAATTGACAGGAAAGTAATTTGAAAGATTCAAAATATGATCTTAGTGCCCCTGAAATGGACTGCCAATCCAGAATTATAATATAATAAATAAATAATAGATAGCTATAATAAAGACCTGAAAACTTTAACATGTATGACGGTTACATCCATAATTTAGTTATGTAATCACCATTCATGTTAAATGCATATCCTTTCTTTTCCTTTTCCCCATTGAAATTTAAGTTCATTATACTTATTTTTACAAATGTTAATTGCACTTCAATCATTCTTATCTGTAAATAACTTTACAAAATGGTTTTTATGTATATTAGGATTTCCTTGAATGTAACTATTAATTAACGGATGATTGTTTTCCAGAAAACAATAAAACTTTGGCTAAGTTGAAAGGAAAGATACTTTTTCAACCAAACATAATTTGTATAATCCATTGCTTTATAATTTTTATTATAAGTTTTGTTTAAAAGCAGCTACTTTAAAATTGTTATCCACAGATGGAGTAGAGATAAGTTTGATGTTTCTATCAAATGTACAAGGATATGGGAAAAAATGTTCCAGTTGTCCAATTTCTAATACATAGAATGGGATATATAGAAATGGAAACTCTTTTCTGCATCCGCACCCATACATGCAGGTCCTATTAAAATAACTAGGAACTTTGCTCAATATACATTATTATTTTGAAACTGAGAATTTCCCCTTTAGAATTTGATCAGTACAGTTGAGATTTTTTCTATATAGAGTAGAGTAGAGTAGAGTAGAGTAGAATAGAATAACAGAGTTGGAAGGGACCTTGGAGGTTTTGTAGTCCAACCCCCTGCTTAGGCAGGAAACCCTACACCACTTCAGACAAATGGTTATTCAACCTCTTCTTAAAAACTTCCACTGTTAGAGCATTCACAAACTCTGGAGGCAAGTTGTTCCACTGATTAATTGTTCTAACTGTCAGGAAATTTCTCCATAGTTTTAAGTTGCTTCTCTCCTTGTTTTCTACCCATTGCTTCTTGTCCTACCCTCGGGTGCTTTGTATAAGTACACTTGAAATGAATAATTACAGTACTAAAGCATTGTAGTACTTTTGCACGAGACCCATTCATTTTAATGGGATTCACATAGAGCAGCTTCCTAAAGAATTGTCCTTATATTATTATTTTTTCTTTGGTTAATCTGTTCTTCCATGTCAAACTTTTAAGTACAACCAAAAAAAAAAAATGGCCTTTTTTTGCTTGTTTCCTGTATATCTTTAGAAGAAGCAAAAGTATTCCATCCCTAACAGAGTTGTTACAGTGCCCATTATGTTAATTTTTTTATATCAGTGGGTGTTGTTGGTTAATATGACTTTATTTGGCTTTGATTCCTCTCTTATAAATTCACTGAGGTGCTGTATTTATTTTTGGGCATTTTTTACAGTTAGCTTTATTTAGAGGCCACATAATAACTTGACAAAAATAAAAATGGGTTGATAAACCTTACTAACTGAAACAAAATCAGAATGACTTCCCACAATGTAGGATGTGACCAATCACTTGGAAAAAAACAGTGGAGAAAAAGAAAACAGCAGCAAGAGCAGCATGTTTTAATGCCACCGGTCATCACAATCTCATACAGCTATTATTCCAACAAATACACCATTAATTATTCAGATAGAAGAGATAGGATGCAGAAAGAATACAGTTGGGCTTATATGAATTCACATACTATCAAATGTAACCCAATGAAAGCCCATAGTTCCATGGCTACAGAGACTATTAAAGCTATTCTGGGACTTGCATAATCCTAGTTATAAAAACTATCTGGGCCTGTGAAAAGTAGGAATTTCCATTCTGCTGATTCTGTAATTTTGTACTAAATAGGTAATACTGTAAGGAAGATAACAATTTCTAATGAACTACAAGTATGTCTTCTGTCTTCAAAACTGGTTCAAATGTGACCTGAGTTATTCATGAGATGGTGTTTAAATTCTGTGAGGAGCATCTGCAGTTAACAGTTTACATTTCAGTTTAAAATATTCAACAGATGTCTACATATTGGTTTTGCAGATTCTGATGCTCACTTTGGGATTAGTGAATATATAATTTACTATGATATGTGGTGTTCTTGTGCCTTCTCCATTTGTTCCTCTTTCAGATATATGTTCTGTTTGACCTATTTTAATCATTTTTCTCAATGTTTTCTAATTTGAAAAAAATGTACATTAATCTGAAATATATATATATGTCTTTGGTTATTCAGGTTTTTTCCTGCGTAAAATTGGAAGTGTCTTGGCGACATTTCGACGAAGTCTCATTCGTCATCTTCAGGCTGGTGTTTTCGGCTTCGTGCTTCTAGGAGCAATGTGTGATCGCAGCTGTTTTTTCCTTTTAACTGCCAGTGGGGGTGGGAACTGATTGGGTGGGAGCTTGGCTGTGTTCTGATTGGGTGGAGGTGTGTTCTGATTGGTTGGGTGTTTGGCTGTGCTCTGATTGGATGGGGGTGTGTTCTGTTTAGATGGGGGCTTGGTTGTACTCGGGTTAGTCTGAGTTGCAGGGGGATTTGAGTTGCAGCCAACCCCCCATCCAATCAAAGCACAGCCAAACACCCAACCAATCAGAACACACCTCCACCCAATCAGAACACAGCCAAGCTCCCACCCAATCAGTTCACACCCCCACAGGCAGTTAAAAGGAAGAAACAGCTGCGATCACACATTGCTCCTAGAAGCACGAAGCCGAAAACACCAGCCTGAAGATGATGAATGAGACTTCATCGAAACGTCGCCAAGACACTTCGAATTTTATGCGGCGAAAACCTGAATAACCAAAGACCTACATACAAACACCCACAAAAACCAGAAAACACACACACACACACACACACATATATATGTATCCTATAAAATAGCCATTGTAATGAATAAATGCAATTTTAGTAGCTCACTGTCATAACATTGTACTGTAGACAGAAGGAAGATGGATGAGTTAATCAGGGAACTCCTGTCTCTAGACAAATTTTGCGGAAATATAAAGAAGATGCATTTGGCCAGGAATTTTGAAGTCTATTATATGAAAGGGCATTCTTAGTGACCTAATCAGTTTTAAATGATATTTTGCCAGAAAATGCCTGGTCTCAGTCAGTCTATGTGAATCCTGGTTTCCTAAGAGCATTGTAGAATTGTGTTATTATTCTATTGTTATGGTTGGTTGCATATGTCAGCCAGACGTTTAGTCTGGATTTGGCATTTTTGTCCACTTATCAAGTACTTCACAAATACCTGGGATAGACAGATGTTATTTAATAATATGAAAAGTATTGCTGCACAGTCAGTCAGATTTTGATGTAATTATTGTTAATATTATTATATACAAAATAAATATTATATACAAAAGCTGTGTGATATCACAGCTGCTAGTTCTTTATCTGGTTTTGGTCTTCATTTGCATCACGTTTTCTGCAAGAAACTAGTCTCTTACAATGTTTCTCTATAGTATACTGTGTGTGTGGATCCAAGCAATGTGGTTTTTTGTAATTAACATGAAAATGTCGTCAATGAACAGATTTTCTGTGCTATCCAAGATTGTTGGGAGTTTTTTAGTATGGCACGCAATGTGCAATCAATTGGACATAATAATGTTTCATAATAATGTTATTTTATAATATTTTACTATGTTATAAATTAAAACTTGAAATATTTTATTTTACATTGACATTTGAATAAGCACAACTGTTCATATTAATAACAAAGTTTTTAATGTTAATATCCATCTTACTATATGAACATGTATCTGCAATAACAATGTATTTTGTCTTTGTTATAATCATTTTAATTAAACATAATTACAACATCTTACTTCTTTTGGAATATCTATACGATAAATAACAGATAGCATTTTCTAAGCAAGGACAAATGTTAGAATTTGAATGTTTAAACAAGTATTGCTTCCTTAGTTATCAATATTTATAATATTGCTAAAACTCTCATTGCTATAACTTTTCACTGGGCAAAACAGTAAATCATAGGACAACCATTTTTGAACCAAGATACCTCAAATGCATTCAAATTCTGGAAGCCATGACCCCTGAGGCTATAATATGTAGGGAAGTTGTGGCTGCTTCAAAATTCTGCTGTGGGTGGACTGCTACTGCAGCCATATGATCCTCATTTTCAAAGTTCTGTGACAGTTTTGCAACCATTTTCACAATCTCTCACTTCCTCCCCCACCCAGTAGCAGTCACTTGCCTGCCCCCTGAGAAAGGAGAGGGGGAGGAACAGGAAGGAAAAAAGCCCCGTGCACTCTTTCCAGCACATGCTATCCCAGCGGTGAAACCCACTTACCTTCACTACTGGTTCGGGAAGGGGAGCACGCTATGTGTGTCCACACTATGCGCCTACGCACCTCTTCTGTGCATGCGCAGAGGATAAAAAACAGGATATAATGACGTCCCTGTGGGTGGGCAGAGCTTCCCGCCGTTGGCGCTACTGGTTCGTGCAAGCTGGATAGATCCGGCCAGATTTCACCACTGTGCTATCCCCACATGTGCCTTTCCCAAACTGAGTGTGTAACCTGATCCATGTGGCACCTTTTGCATAATCCCTATGCATCACTCCTCACTCATGCCAGCCCTCATTTGCTTTCCTCAATCAATGCAGCATTTTTTGTGAACATTTGTGAAGCCCTCCTGACCCATGCTATCTTCAACGCACCATCCTTGACCTGCATGGCATCTCTTGCACACTTGTAAGCACTTACAGGTACCCTTTCCAACCCCTGTTGCTCCCCAAACCCCTGCCTGACCTACACATCTGCTCCTGCACATCCCTGCAATCTCCAATGCATCCTTATTCTGAACCCCATATCCAACCCCGTATCCAACCTACACAGCATTTCTTGCCCATTCCTGTGCAGCCCTTCTTGATTCACACCATCCACCTGTACATCTTCCCCAACCTATGTGGTGTCTGGTTTCCAACTCATGTGGCACCTGTCATGCACCTCCACCTACCCTTCCTGACTGTCAATCCTTTGCATCTCCTCAGTCACTCATCCCACTCAGCAGCAACCCCCTACTTGCCTGGTGACCTTGGATTCGCAACCAAAGTAAATGAAGAAGCTGGCAGGAAGAAGGCAGGGAGGCGAGAGAAGGAGGTAAGGTTTTCTATGCTCCATGCCAGCTTCCCAGAAGAAAACAATAGGGAAGTTGACAAAACAGTTGGAAGTTTGCTCCTACTCCCACTGCTTTTTTGTCCACTTGCTATTCTGTTTATGTAAGGAAATATTTCTGAAAATGATGACACAATGGGGCACGAGTTGTCTAGTGACAAAGTAAAATCTATCTTTGTTAGTGATATTTCATTATACTGATGATGGAATGATACTGAACGATAATATAAATCACCATCTGGAAATTTCTTTAGTATCTATAGCACTTGGTTTTCAATCTTCAATTCAATGGACAGAATCTCATATTCATATAAAATGCCCCAATGTCCCATTTTGCTTGAAAAGAAGTGTCTCCTGTCAATTTCCTTTTGATATATACTGTTTTCTTTCTTTATTGGATTGAACAGTGTGGACAAAAAAAGAGTCTTCCAAATCATATTTTTTTCCTATTTTATCAGAAACATACCAAAAAAACCCTAATAAAAACTAAGCAACATGTAAAAGGAAAAAGTGAAAAGTGCAGAGAGACAAACAATAAAAGGATTTTTCTTCTTCTGTTTCTTCATACATATGTGAAGAAACAAGAAAAAAATATGAAAAGAAATGGCTTCCCTCTTCAAATACAAACATTTTTAGTAACTTAACACATTCTCTAAAATTTCAACCAAAAATCTCTTCATCAGTTTTCACTCAGCTGGAATGGCGCTGTGAGTGCATGTCAATCCCCTAATAAAAAAGTTTTCAAACTTTAAATTATCAGACTGTGTGGATGAAATCTTTGATCTGGGTAAATAAAATTATTGTTACATTTTTTAAAAAACTGAACAATGGCAACTAGGCCCAAAGATTCAACAACGATAACTCTCAGCTTCCAGGCTCTAAAACATGCTGGAGACTACTGTTTTACAGTCTTATCATGAGAAGCATCTGTACAGAACACTCTGGATGATCTCAATTCTTCTCCTTAATCTAGAGAAGAGTTCAGGAAGCCAATCCATTCACTGACTCTACTTTTTGCCCCAGTTGATGCTTCTGCTATAAAAGCAAAGCCAACTTCAGTCTGCCATTGTTTTGTCTTTGAATTTTTCTTTTATTTACTCCATTTGTTTGTTAATGGTCAACTTAAAATCTTCAACAACATTTTTATCAATTTCATTCGGTGTTATCAGTGTTACAGTTGGCATTGATTCATAATGTTATGAAGAACTGAGAAGGGGAATCAACTTATTCGTTAGTATTACTTTCTGATATATGCAAGCTAAAGATTTAAATATTTTTTTTCTTTTACATTCTTGGTTAGCTTGGAGAGACCTTGAAGATGTTTTTCAGCAGCTGGACTTCCATTTAATCAAAAGTAATTGGTATTTTCTCCTATGTTTTACTTACTATATATTTTAGCAATGTATTTATTCACTTTCTGTGATGCAATTACTTCTCTCATAAAACCAATTGAAGATAAAGCATCTGAGTGCTTTATGAGGGAACCTCATGTGATCTGGGAAGCACCTCTGCATTCTTCACTTGTTGCAAAATTAAAATTACAAAACATTTAAGAAACACTACCATAAATTCAAGTTAGTATTATTTGTGAATAACCAAACAGATTATCAAGTTTATAAATCTTTGTAATTTATAAAATATAACTAGTCAACCAATGGCCCATTGGGTCATTATTTCAGATATATTTCCATACATAAACAGATGACCATGGACAGAAATAAAACCAGTGGGAACTGGACTGATTTCTGATTTCCTGTCAGCTTGTCCATTATGTTTTCTTGTGGGAAACTGGCATTGAGCATTGGAAATCCTGCACGCATGCATGCTTCACTGCCTCTCCTAGTGTAAAGGGAATAGCATTCTCATGAACTTGTGGGAAGCTGTTAGGGGACATTGAAAATGAGGATTTCCTGACCTTGACTAACTATGGCTGTACAGAGGCGGCACTGAAGCAGCTGCAGCAGAACAGCACTGAAACAATCAAAATCCTCCCAAATGTTATTTCCTTGGATGTCATGGGACCCAATGTTCAGTAAATTGGCCCATTTGAAATACCATGGTTGAAAATGTTTTTTCCCTATGATGCCCAGTTAAAAGTTTACAAAAATGAGAGTTTTAGAAGTATATAGATATGCAGTAATATTGGGAGAAAAATGCATCATTGAAAATCTGGAGAGTCACTACACACCATTGTAACGAGCTGTGGTGGTGCAGTGGTTAGAATGCAGTATTGCAGGCTAACTCACTGCTCACTGCAAGAGTTCAGGCCTGACTATATTAAGGTTGACTCAGCCTTGCATCCTTGCGAGGTCAGTAAAATGAAGACCCGAGATTATTGGGGGCAATATGATGACTCTGTAAACTGCTTAGAAAGAGCTGTAAAACACTGTTGAAGTAGTAGATAAGTACTATTGCTAAGAACTACAGTATAAAACATAATCTCCTTTAATAATATTGCAGCGTATACACATTGCCTCATCCCCACATGGAAGTACTATTTGAATAATTTAGCATTAATCTTTTAGATCAGGATCTAGATTAGAATGAATAGTCAAAATGCCTGATCTTTAATAACATCAAAAGTGAAATGTTATTTTTTTTTTAATTTGATTTATATGCCGCCCTTCTCCGGAGACTCAGGGCGGCTTACAATGCGCTAAGCAATAGCCTTCATTCTTTTGTATATTTATACAAAGTCATCTTATTGCCCCCACAAACTGGGTCCTCAATTTACCTACCTTAGAAAGGATGGAAGGCTGAGTCAACCTTGAGCCTTGGCGAGATTCGAACCTGCAGTAATTGCAGGCAGCTGTTCTTAATAACAGGGTGCTTTAGACCACTGTACTACCAAGGCTCTTTATTGATACAGTATGTATGGCAAATTTCCACTTTGAAACACCAGGACAAATACAAGCCAAACTGAATAAATATTTTTTTATATATATTTCCTTTACTGTCACTGAATGAATTGATACCTTGTCAGGATACCTGAAAATATCCTGCATTGATATTTTCGCACTTTTTGCTTTTATTACAACGTGTACAGGCACTTGTTTTAACAGACTGTATTTATACATAAAGACAGTATAACTTACACAATATGGTCATATTTTGGCCATTTTTGAATGATTTCTTTTTTTCAGAGTTCTTAATAGGCCTTATCTTCTTTCACCTCCAACTGGAAGAGAAAAGAACTGTCAACAACTGGTTTAAACTTATATGAGTGTCAACAGTAAATGTTTTTAAAGGTTAATCAGGTCAGTGAGGCTTGTTCTTATATCACCAACCAAGACTCTCCTGACGTTTCAAAATAGATAAATCCTTAGGGAAATGTTTTGGACAACGTAGCATGGCTAATTAGATTATTATGTTGCCGCTGAAAGGGACAAAATCAAATAATTCTGAATTAAGTCAGTGAATATGTATTAAATAATGTTAAAAGAATTCAGATGACACCTATATTAAAGTTAAGTATTATCCACATCCATGCTTGGACTAATTTATTTATTTAACCTATTTTGCACACTATCTTAACAATGTGAAATGTTGCTGGAATAATATTAGTGATGTGATATATTAGCTTACTTAAATATTAAGTATTTCAAGATATACGTGCAATGAAATATATTATTCTTTATTGACACTTGATCAAAATTTTTACATTTAGTTGAAATGTGAAATGTTTTGGAAAGCTAATGCCTAATCAGCAAATTGTCGTTTTCCATATAAGTATGCCAATCCATTATGTGAATGATCTGTTAGTGTCTTGGCTGAGGATTTCTAAAGTGGTTTTCCTGGGCAAATCCCACAGATCAATGAAACTTTCTCCAAAGGGAAGGTTTAATTAATAAACATGTTTCAATTATTTTTGTTTTCTTTTTTTATTAATCCTGTAAATTGCCTTCAAAATGCTACAATGTTAACATTGGCAAAAAAAAAGTTTATAAATAAATAAACATGAACACATATAAATGTGGTCCTTTGGATTAGTGGAAAAATTAGAAAATTAATTTATTTCTAATATCCAGTTAGCCATGCATTTCAAAATCAGGAATATCTATGATCAGATAAAAATTAAACACCATATATAGATGACTGGTAACACTGAATAATGAATAATTAACATATGGCATAATTATTAATGAAGATATAGATATAAATACAGATATGGAAATCCTATGCTATCTCACTTCTGTCACCATTAGATCCACTCCACATTGCACACAAAATCAGCTTCTCAGATTTTCCAATATGATGGGGGATGGGGAAGGGAAGGAATTATGGACAATTTTGGCCCTCCAAAATGGGGAAATGTTGGAATCAGTAGTATAAAAAATATGAAAGATTATCTAGTTGGACTAGATAATGAAAATCAATCTAAGGATCAATCTAGTTGGACTAGATAATGAAAATCAATCTAAGGATCTAGTTTTTTATGAAATGTGAGGACTTTTGATGAAATTTGAACACTCTTTTAAGTTTCAACATATCATACATTGCAATGGCTATGAAACTCAAAATTGTGCAATGAACCAAATAAATGTAACCCTAGATATAGTGGACATGATTACTCTAGAGTTTAGAACTAAAATGCTTTTAATTTAAACCACATACAATAACTTTTTGTGTTCTTGATTTTATGTGAGAAAATTTACTGTAGTCAGAAATATATATATTTCTGACTACAGTAATATACACACAAACATATAATTTCTGTCTACAATAAATTTTCTCACATAAAATAGAGTGTGTTTGTGTGTGTGTATTATTTGAAGTGAAAAATGTAGTCAAAAATGCCATGGGTCACACAGCTCTATGTGAATATTTTCTGCGTGCTTTGAACATAGAATGGGTGAAATCAACCAATCCTGAAGAAAAGGAGGCATTTACAATCCATGTAGATACCTGGCAGGTGGGAACTGATATCCTAGTTACCCTGGAAAATCTGGTGGACACCTTCCTTTGATTTTATACATATAGCAACAAAATTCATTCCTCAAAAATGCCTGTTACTCCCACTGATATTGTGTTTCTGTGCATTTGCAAGGTACAGAAAGGTCCTGGGCTGAATAGCTTCTTCTTCAAATGTACATGCTATACTTAAATCCATCAGACTTTAAACAGTGCACAATGAATAAATTACAGATAAATACAATAACTACATAACAAGAAGATAATCAGAAAATAACTTCGAACTAATCATCTGGAGCATTACAGTATATAATTCGGCGAAAATCTCCAAAGGCTCCTGAAAAAACCAACTTGTTTTGGGGCCAGGTGATTTTACAGAAGAAAAGCGCACACATATGAATGAATGAATGAATGAATTTAAGTTATTTATTTATTTATTTATTAAACTTCTTAACCCTCTCATGGAGGAACTCTGGGTGGTACATAGGCAATCCTATAATAAACAATCCATATCAGCCTTTATTGCTATTACTTACGTAACCAACACATCGAATTGCACTTGGAAACAAACCAATAGCCAGTGTAACTTCTGTAATAACAGAAATACAAGGCAGTATTGTAATGAAACAAAGTTGTAAGTACATGGATATCTGTGGAGTCCTTGGTGCTCTCTGAGCTTGGTTGTTTGCAGACATATCATTATCTAACTCAGTAACAACATCAATGCTGGTATGGATGGAGTTTGCTCCCTATTTATATACAATAGCTGCAAATTGTCTTGTTTGAGGAGACAATCAATCAGACAAACAAGAAAACAATGTGCTAATCAAGAAATTACAGGGAAGAAAACCACAAACCCACCAATGCTGGCAGGATAAGCTACTGTATATAAACAGGGAGCAAACCTCACATCACTAACACTGATGATGTTACCTAGGCAGGTAATGAAAGATCTGTAATCAATTAACCAAACAGAGAGAGCACTAAAGACTCCATAGTTCAACCCTAAACTACATAGATTTTTCTTCTATTAGTACATGGTTAGATGTGTATTTCACAATGTGATATTTCAAGTGCAGTCCCATATACAACAAATTACAATAATTCAAGCAAGAAGTCACAAGAATGTGAGTACTTATTCTCAGTATGTCTCAGTCTGTGAATGGCTACAATCCTGATTGCCAAGGATACTGATAATCTGCTTCTTGAATCCTTTCAAAAGGCCACTCACCCTCTTATCTATAGCTTGCCCCAAATGAAGAGGTAGGCTATGAGGTAGAATTTATCCAAGATGTTGAATCTATGTGAGACTTAAGGATGTGACGAACCAGCACCTGTTTCAAAACAGGTGGCATATTTTATTCCTTTAAGGAGGCATTGATTACAGCAAGAACCAACTCCTTGTCCCAACTCCAACCTTTTTAACAAACTAGGTGGAGTGGAGAGCAAGGTTGCATAAGAAGAAACCTAGTGTCAAATACATCCCAATAACACTGCAAAGTGCTATTCATGCCAGCACACTGGATACTATTCATCTGTCTTCCAACTTGGAGCAAATATCAAAAAAAAAAAAAAAAAATCACTGGCCAAATTATTACAATTCATACTAGGTAACTCCTCCTGCCCATCTTTCCCTAAAATAACCCCGAGGTTAGTTCAACAGGTCAGCATTCTGCAGATTTAATGAGAAGAAGTAATTGAGCTTTATTATCCTTCCTGCAAGGATGTCAACTTGAACTTATGTATTAGTATGTGATAATGTGTTCGGTCATGTTACCTCCTCATTTGCTGCTAGTATTGTTAATAGTATGTCTTTGTCCATTTCATTTTCTAGAGCTTCTCAGAATATAGACAAGGAAACAGAGGTAACTCAGGCATTGAATGGGGCCAATCAGGAGTGAGCCCATCTAATGCCTTAGTTACCTCTGTATTCTAGAGATCATCTATACGGACCAAATAGAACTGCTCCAAAGCTTTGGGAAATTCTCCAAGGATCATATGTAAGTCTACCTTAAGTGCATTAGACACCTGGGGTGGGCCATGTCCATCGGTTCATTTTCTCTGGAGAAATTAGTGGCTCTATCTAATCCCAAGATCCCAAAAAAATTCCTACAAAAAGAGATATAATAGAAATGTCCTACAGCACCATATCTTATTTTATCTATTCCAAGTATACAAACCATAATGGTTGAGTCACATATTTCACAAAGCTCAAAGCAAATAACATTATAGCTTAAGATCCAACTCATATGATTATAATGCATTTGCCAACATTTAATCAACTTCTCCAAACGAGCTGTTTGTAAATTTAAGGTTTATTGTTCATTTTATTTTCATCAGTGAAGATGCAATATTAAAAATATTTTGTGCATCCTGGATTATGTAGCTTCATTTGCAAAACCTGTACCCAGTTCCTCCACTATCTCTCACAACTGCAAATGAAAATGATATAAATCCCAAGAATCAAATTTCCCTTTAGTTATGAATTGAGGTGGACTGTTTTATCTAAGAGCAATGTTGGAAGGGACCGTTTTCAGTGTGTAAGGCAATGAACCAGATGCGATTAGCTGCTGCAAAAGTTCTGCCAGTGGAAGAGAAGAGAATTAGTGAGAAGGCCTTGTTGTTGAGCCAGTAAGGCATCAGCCCAGATTGGCCTGCTCAGGGTAAGTGACCTTCATAAATCTTCCTGTATATCAAGTGCCAAAGTAAATTCATATTGATTACATCTGAATTCCTGACTAAAGCAAAACCAAGATACAGGTGGTGTTCAAGAAAAAGCAGTTCTTTGCTCTGGTTGAGCCCTGTTATAACAGAGCAGTCCAGCCAATTAAGGCCCTTAGGGACAGCAAACTGGTGAAAAAGAAAGAAGGTGGAAAGATGTTTATGTCTTGCTGGATCTTTTTGCTTCCATTTTATTTTACTGATTTATTTTTGCTAGCAATAGGAAGTAAGCCTTTGGTATAACAAGAGAGCTGCTTGAAATTATTCCCATGATTTGTAGGACAGAAAGCCAAGGAGGTCTTGAGTTAGTCAAATCCCTCAGGTTTGCCGAGAAAACTTTGTGAATCTCACAGCGAGCAAGTTGTGACTTAAGGTCAGATTCTCCTTACCTTAAGACCTATATGCATCTAAGAAAAACTCTCCTAACACCCAGAAGCAAAAATATTGCACCTGTTTAACAATCTGGAAAAAAAAAAACCACAATGGGAGAAATTCCTTTCTAATGTCTTCTCTTGGGATATGCTTGAAATATGGAAAGGTGATTAGACAATAAAAGCAGAACAGTAGACTCACGTACTACCATCATTTACCTTTTTACTTAAAATTATCTGGCCCTGTCTTGACCCCATGAAAATTTTATCTATTTAGTTTCTTTGATGAAAGAAAAAAAATCACTAGCAATTTCTCTTTCATCTGATTCAATGTGTGCAATGAAAAGTTGCAAAAGAACAATACTAATTATAATTAAACTATGTCTAATAAACTTCAAACAATGAGGAATAGATATTTGTTCTTAATTCACAACTTTTATACAAATGACATGTCCGATTTTTGGCTTCCTGTCGCTTTATCCTCCTGAAACATCTCCTTTAATAATTGATTTCCTTTAATAAAAGGAATCCTCATTTACCCATTGCCTCACTGAAATTATTCCACTGTCAAAAAAATAGCTTTGTGATCATATATGACATCATAGCATCCCACAGTCACGTATCATTATTTGTGTGCTTTCTAATTGGCTTGAGGCAAGAAAGCCAAAGTAAAATTGTTACTTGCAGTTATTAATGACCAAATTGGAAGTGATGCTAGGAACCATCACATGATTTTTGCCTTTCCACTTGGTGACCACAATGCTTCCAATGGAATTCCCAGTCCCAATTGTGGTAGCTAAGCAATAACTACCTATAATTATAGATCTGATTTGGCAGTTTTTGTTCATATGTTTCTAGCATGGCAAGTATCATCACCCTCCCCCCTCAAATATCTGAATGGAATAAATAACCATTCCCAAGGGGTTGTTGCCCTTGAAATTTCTTTTAAAGGAAAACAAACAAACATTAAAATAATTAGGGATTTTTGGTAGCCAATGTATTTGTTTTTTTTCAAAAATGGAAGCCTGAGAAGCTCTTGTCAAACCTTTTAAATTTAAACCTATTAAATTTTATATCCTAAATAAGGCATGTATATAATAATAATAATAGTAATTATAAAAATATGTCTGTTAAAGGCAAAAATAAACATTGCCTATATTCCTTCCTTCCTTCCTTCCTCCCTTCCTTCCTCCCTCTCACCCTCCCTCCCTCCCTCCCTCCCTTTCTGCAGTGGAAAGCATCTCTTTTTTATTTGGTCTACATTAATATCTGATCCTTGAATTGGAATCTGACACATTTCTTGATCAAATGTGATTGATTTCATGTCAGCTTAATAAAGTATAAGCTCTTACTCCTTCCTATTCATTAGCCTAGGTAAACTCCTGCCAAAGGCCACTACTGCCTTCGCTTTTTGACAACTTGCTGAACTAAGAGATTCCTGCAATACCACTTTCCTCTCAGGAGATGATTTCACTTCTTAATATTATACTTCATTATCTCTTCAATTACATTATACACCGTGGACTTTAAGCACCCTGTGTAAGTGAACTGTAAATCACTTTTTGCTAAAACAAAGATAATAATAACTGATCCAAACAGCAAAGTTCACTTTTGGAACATGAAAGAAAATGGATATAACAGCATACACAATAATGGTGTGTGGATCTGAAAGCAGTGCTTAAAACATTTAGCAGAATCTAGGTGGAAATCCTAAACTACATAAAAGAGTAATAAAATATTGATGCATACTTTAAAATGAATACATGCATCTTAACTTGTAGATTTCTAAGAATTAATAATTTAGTAGCTTGTATTGATGAGAAGCAAATAAGTTGGAAGAGTATGTTGGCACCATTAAAGAATATTTAAAGAGCTCTCTATCCCTCTAAAGAGTTCTCAAATATCCTTTGGAGTATTTGAACTGACATGGATAAGTCTTGTTTTGAAACCAGAACATTGCTAGTCTTTAAATTACCGTTTCATCTGTACATCTATAACTGTCATGCATTTCTAATTGGCTACATTCTAAATATTCAAGGACAGGAGATATATTTAGAGCTGAAGTTTTCTGGGTATAAATTTGAATATATATTGAACAGTCTTAATAGTAAAGCACATTGTAAGTTTAACTTTTCATTTTTCTCTACTATTTCCAAGTAGATACCAGAAGGTTCTCTATAAATCCATGAAGAATCCCTGCAAATCTAAAGTAATAGTGTATTATGTAGATCTGTACTTGTCCTCTTACTATGCAATATATTTGCCTATTAAATCATTATAAAACATTGCAACTGGTTACTTTGGCCGCTAAACATGGGTATTCAGGTATATTTTCATGTATTACAGTTTAAAGTTTAGTAAGAACATTAAAGCAGTTATTCATAACTGCTACAACAAAGAGAGAAATAAATCTTATTCCACATTTGTTCATCAGTTTATATCCATTTTTTAAAAATAACATTTCTAACCTGCCAATTAAAAAAAAAACTCTAGTCAGTTTATATTAGAGTAAAATTATAAAAAGATATTCCACCAAGATATACTTTGTTTAACTATCAAATAGGGTTTAAGGCTCAGTGAAATAAAAAAAATGAAAGTGTTTTTCAACATAACTATCGGGAGGCACCTTTGGAATCTGGGGAAGAGAATGCCAAAGTATGAGGATGGTCACAGAGAGGTCCTGTGGACTCAAACATATTTCCTCACTCTAGACATCTGAGGTACTTTTAATGGGTCTTCCTGAGATATCTGAAACTAATTAATCTCTTCCTTCCTTCCTTCCTTCCTTCCTTCCTTCCTTCCTTCCTTCCTTCCTTCCTTCCTTTCATCCTTCCTTCCTTCCTCCCTCCCTCCCTCCCTCCCTCCCTGCCTTCCTGCCTTCCTTCCCCAATCTGTTCCTTAACAGGTCTCTCTCTCACACATAAATGCACATTAATAAAATTTTAAGAAACCTAAAAATGGCACATAAGAAAGCAAAAAATCTTTCAGAAAACAGCTTTGAGATACCTAGATGATAGATAACTAGATGATAGCTAGCTAGATAGCTAGATAGATAGATGACAGATAGACAGACAGACAGATATAGTAGGAAATTCATAATAATATGTTAGGATGTAATAGCAATAGCATTTAGACTTATAGACTTATATACTACTACATAGTGCTTGACTCAGTGGTGGATTCCTCCAGGTTCGGCCTGGTTCTCCCAAGCTGGTAGTGGTGACGATATGACATCACCGAACCGGTTCTCCCCTGCCCCCCTGTGCCCCCCCGCCCCCCGCGTTATTCTTACCTTTTATTTTACCCCACCTCCAATCTGTTGCGGCCTCCTGAGTTCCAGCTGATGGCTAGAGGGAAAAAAACTGTTTAAACTCTTGCCGCGGGGCTTCAAAGGGCCATCCTACAGCTGATCAGTGTTAAAAGAAAACAAATGAGTAGATCAGTGCCTGCAAAAATACATGAGTAGATCAGTGCCTGCAAAAATATATGGGTAGACCAGTGCCTGCAAAAATACATGAGTAGATCAGTGCCTGCAAAAAATAAATGGGTAGATCGGTACAGCTCTGCAAGCAGTTAAAAGCCTGGTAGACCAGTATCTCTGCTAAATCCTAAATAATTGTCACATGACCATCAAGCCATGCCCACAAAATAAGCCACACCCACAGAACCGGTAGTAAAAAAATTTAGAACCCACCCCTGGCTTGGCTGTGTTATAACTCTTAGCAATAGCACTTATATACTGCTTCACAGTGCTTTACAACCCTCTCTGAGCAGTTTACAATATCAGCATATTTTCCCCAATAATCTGGGTCCTCATTTTACTGACCTTGGAAGGCTGAGTCAACCTCAAACCCCATCAGGATCAAACTCCAAGATGTGGGCACGGTTAGCCTGAAATAGTGAATTCTAACCACTGTACCGCCAGGGCTCATGCGTCATGCCAGGGCTTTTTATCAGGTTCACCTGATACGCCAGTTACGCCCCTTTCTAGATCAGGACTCCCTACGCACAGTCACTCAGGCACTCGTCACTTCCCGCCTGGACTACGGCAACGCTCTCTACATGGGGCTCCCCCTGGGGTGCACCCGGAGGCTCCAGCTGGTCCAGAACGCAGCCGCGCGGGGGATTATGGCGGCAACAAGGCGCTCCCATGTGACACCTCTCCTGCGCGAGCTGCACTTGCTCCTGGTGGTCTTCCAGGTGCGCTTCAAGGTGTTGGTGACCACCTTTAAAGCGCTCCATGGCTTAGGGCCGGGGTACTTACGAGACCGCCTTCTGCCACCCATAGCCTCCCACCGGCCAGTACGCTCGTACAGAGTGGGCCTCCTCAGGGTGCCGTCCGCCAGACAATGTCGGCTGGCGACCCCCAGGGGGAGAGCCTTCTCTGTGGCAGCGCCCACCCTCTGGAACAACCTCCCCCCAGAGATACGTACAATAACAGACCTCCGGATTTTTCGTCGGGCCCTGAAAACCTATTTATTTCAACTAGCTGGGCTAGCTTGAGGTAAATTTTAAATTGATTTTAAATTGGGTTGTTTTAAATTGGGTTGTTTTAATTTACAGCCAAAATATGTAATTATTTTAAACTGTTTTTAAATTTTGTATGTTCTGTTTTTTACTTTGGCTGTTCACTGCCCTGAGTCCTATTTGGAGAAGGGCGGTATAGAAATGGAAACAAATAAATAAATAAATAAAATGACCTAATCTAAATCAAGTATATCACTGAAAGTAGAGAGTCAGGACCCCAAACATTAGTGAAGATATTACCTTACTGACATTGGCTTTGGTAGATATTCTGACCCAGCATCTAGTTATGTATGCTCCAATACCTTACCAGTTACCAGTCTTTGGAAGTAACTACTGTATCTTCTAGAATAATTAACACATTTTTATTATCTTTCCTCAAGCCAGATTGGAATGAATAGAGCTAATAACACATTTAAGTTTGTAGATAGAACAATTAGTCTGCCCTCACTTGTTAATAAATATAAGCTGCAATCCTGCAGTACAACCAATGCTCTATCTTTTGGTGTATTCCAAAAGTGTTATCACCAATGGTACTCCATATATCTGCTATCACAAATAATGAATAATGACTCCAGTAGACTATTGATGTTGAAATGGCAATTTCCTATTTTTAGAATTATCTGTAATCACATCTATAATAACCCATATCTCCAGGCCATTAATCCATTTCATCCTTTTTGTATATAGCTAGTAGTACAAAATAACCTAGGTTTCCACTGTAATATTTTTTAATGATATATACATTCATGTTATATGGCTACTGTAGATAAACTACCAATGTTAGTGCAAATTCATAAAATATTTACAACATATTTATGCAGACACATTGAAAGGGACTTATTCTTAATTAAGAATGTGTGGAAGCATTCCCTTAATGCTTAGACATAAACTATACAAAGCAGGGCATTTCAAACAACAGCACATTATTTAAACAATATATTTTGCCATTACCAAAGTAACACCAGCAGCATTGCAAAGTTTTCCTCCCCCCTCTGGATGGTTTTTAAAATATGCTTGCAAAGATACCCATAACCTTATGGTTGGGGATTTTTACTGAGAAGGTACAGAGCTTCTTCCAGTAGCACCTTTTTCCAGACATTTCCAGTCCATTACATGGGTGATAAATTCCCCTTGGAGACCGCAGGCATTTTTTGTTTAGTATTGATGGTCTTTCTTAATCGCTTCTACTTTTCTCACTTTTCTCACCGATTGCCTCACCTGCCAGGACATATGAATATTCATGAATCAGGATTATCAACTGTCTGTTTGAGGGATTCAGTTTGATTTCTACCTTTCTCAGTGTTCAGCTGGGATTTGGGTTTGATTCTAGATGTTTTAACATCTGTTGTGGATCTTTCAAGGCACCTGTTAATACTGCTACTGGCATTCTGCTGGGTAGCTGCTGTTGGCCTTTGTCTCCTGTTGAACTTCCAAACAACCATATTACTCTGTCTCCAAACTGCCAATTCTTCCTTTGTTTTTATCAGCTTTTATGTTTTGACAGTTTGGGTTTTTACAGGACAAGTTTCCCCTTTTTGGGAAAGTTAGGGTAGAACCTTCAGAGTACTTCAAAAAGCAAATTATTCTCCAAAGCATCAAAGGGAAGGACAAGAAACAATGGTTGGAAACTAGTCAAAGAGGGAAGTAACCTGGAATTAAAGAGAAACTTCCTAACAGCGAGGACAATTAACCAGTGGAACAGCTTGCCTTCAGAAATCGTGGGTGCTCTGTCACTGGAAGTTTTTAAGAAGAGAATGGACAGTCACTTATCTGAAATGTATAGGTTCTCCTGCCTCAGCAGGGGGCTGGACTAGAAGACCTCCAAGGTCCGTTTCAGCTCATTCTATTCTATTCCACCTTGAGGCCTCTCTGTTACTAACTCAAGCAAAGCCATGCATATTCCTTGGCAGTCCAAGTTAACTTTTTTGAGGGGAGGTGTCTCAAATTTACATCAGATCAAGCACAAGGCTGAAATCTCTTTGGGGGCTGTATCTATGCCACTCCATTACTCCTATACTTTGGAGAGAATGTCAGCATGCTGGGTTGCAACGTCCCTGCTCAGGGGTGAAATTCAGCAGGTTCTGACAAGTTCTGGAGAACCGGTAGCATAAATTTTGAGTAGTTCAGAGAACCGGCAAACATCACCTCTGGCTGGTCCCAGAGTGGGATGGGAATGGAGATTTTGCAATATCCTTCCTCCAGCCGTGGGGAGGGAATGCGGATTTTGTAGTATCCTTCCCCTGGAGTGGGGTGGGATTGGAGATTTTGCAGTATCCTTCCCCTGCTATGCCCATCAAGCCACGCCCACCACGCCACGCCCACAGAACCGGTAGTAAAAAAAAAATTGCATTCCACCACTGTCCCTGCTTCATGATAGGCTAAAGAGAACATTGCAGGACTTTTGGTGTGATAATTCATGCCTGAACCATTCTATTCTTGACTCTATGACACCCAAGAGTGCCAGCTTGCTTAGCCACAAAACTTTGTGGGAGCTTAGATGTAGCCAGTGGCTTCTTCACCAGCAAGAACATGGATGGTGCCTGTGCTGCAGCTGTGATAACCACTCCAGCCTTGCTGTATTCTCCACATTATAGCAATTGCTTTACATTAATTTAGAGTAAGTACTCTATTGTATTTTATTATGTTCTTCATTAATAGATAAAAAGCACATCAACAGCATTTCCTTATTGGCAAACAAATTCATTGGTAGTGCACAATCAATGTTGTAGTGTCTGTTTATTTTGGGAACGACTGTCCTGAATTATAAAAAGTTCCCATAAGCAAGAATGAAAAATACAAAGAGTTTCCAATGAAGTAAAAGTCATATCCTAGGGTGGCTGATCAGCCAAATCCCACCTGCCAGGCTGGTTGTCAGGCCCAGTAGGTTCTCTCATAAACCCTTTTGCCTGTGTTGCACCAGTGGTGTTGCCTTTGGCAGTGGTCGATAGCTCTTGGCTGCTGTGCCAAGTGAAACAGCAGGGATTGGTTCATAATGCCAATAGCACAAGAAAAGTTTTTATTTGTATCCTTATAATTTTATTTCTAGTGTAATAGAAAACACACAGCACTGAGTGCAGTGTTTTCTAATCAAGTTTGGTTTCTGCTATGTTGGCTTTAATTTTACATGTGAATATTCTGTTTTGCTGGATTGTTACTCATAACTCTTTTGATAAATTATAGCCAACACCAAAATAGATGCAATAAATCCTCTTTTAAAATTACAAATATTAAAACAACAACAACCAGAAGATCTTTTTTTTTTTTCTAATTGGGTCCATCTGGGGTTTTTACATTATGTAAAGAAAACTTAATTGATAATCAACACTTTTAATTTCACTGAATCCTGAGAGTCTAAAAAGAAAAAGAAAAGTTTGCTGCTTCAAAAGAGAGAGATAAACATTTTGATCAGCTAAATCAAATTCATGTTCCAGAGATAAATTAAATGTGGACTATTCTTATTTTCCTGTTAGATTAAAAGTAGCAAATATATCAGTTTTGATAAACCCTACCTCACATTTTAGATTTCTACCTAGCAGAAAGTGAAGACAAGAACGTTAAAACTTTTGCTTGGCTCCGAATTCTGAGCTTCATATTTCTAGAACTGCGGACCGCAAATCAAAGATATTAAGATTTGGCTACAATAGAGAACCAGAAAGTCACTAGCGATGTACTTGTATATCCATGGAGGTCCACATGGGGAAGAAATCCACGAAAGGGAACAAGTGACAAAATGTGTTTTGTAACCTCACAACACAAATTACCTGCAGACCTTCTGATATGTATTGTCCAAATTACCTGCAGATCTTCTGCTTTTAACTCCATACTTCATGCAAATATTTTCACAGTTACCTTAAAAGTGTTGAAAACACCATTCCAGTGTTTCACCAACAAGAAGAAATAACCTGTTTTTTTTTTCACAGAGGAAACCAAACAAATCCAGGTCTGTTTGAATTCTATCAGCATTCTTCAGCATTAAAAAATTGTTCACTTGCAAAGAAATAGATTCTCATTTGCTATAATTGGTGTTAGCAAACATGTACTTTTGACTAGCTTTTGAAAGATATTGTATTGCTTTGTAAGATTCAATAATAGTAGTAGTAAAGAACCGGTGAGAGTATCAATAATAGTAATAATAATTCCTAATTTAATTCTTAATTAAAATTGAACAGGTAAAAGACTAGCATAATAAAAATAATCTCAGTAAAATAATAACTACCTAAAACTTAGATACAATTAGCATTAGGGGGACAGTACAGTCTCCTGCTATAGGAAAAGGCAAATGTATGGGTCTTCAACAGACATCAAAGACTCTGTTCTGAAGATGTTCATGTGTGTTAAAGAGAATGGAAAAATTGTATTAATTACAGTATCTAGGTTTGAGGTGGACAATCCATAGCTCATGAAGAAGCATTATAAAAACAACTTCAGGATCCAGCATTTAATTCTAATGTTTCTAATTCTGGGTTTCATTTGCTTGCATGATTATTCCTGTACATATTTTATTGTAACCTATTTATGTAAAAACATTCTTCTGAAAAACAATGAAACTGTATGTTGTTTGTTTGCTTGCTTGCTTTAAATGTGATTCATTGATGAACAGCACCTGGAGGATTGGGGAAGAGAAAAGTAATAAAGTACGTACAACACAAAAACCCATTTTATTCTGGTTAATTTCAAAATCTCTACTCAAAAATGCCAAGAAGAAAATAAATGTTTTAGCTTGGCTCTGGAAAGAGAACAGCATGGGAACCAAATGTGCCTTTGGTCATTGGGATTGAAACAATATGGATTCTGAAACAATAATAATGAAACATCGGTTTGGATCCAAGTACCCGAGTGTATAATTACTACTTATAATGAGAGGTCCCTGGTTTCCCTTCTAAGTAGCAACAATTCATCTACCAGACACTTCCAGACGCTTCCTAACCTTCCGGAATAGAAGAAGGGGTTCATCTTGTAAGCAAGAATTGGCAATATCCATTATTAAACAGAAAGTCTTCTTAAGTTCAGGCATTTGTAATCCTTAATTTTAAAGAACAGAGAAGAAAGGAATGAGGTTATGTGATGTTCAACCAATAACTGCATTTATGTTCAAGAAGCATTATAAATATAACTGCTGGCAAAACTGGTAATATTTGAAAATGAAAAAAGTGAAAGCAAAAAAGAAACCTGTCAAGTCTTCTGCAGAACAAAATGTTACATTTTTCTTTTTTATTTCAGAGCTGCGGCTGTACATGTACAATACATGAATAGAAAAGAAAAACAATCCTAATATACACATGGAACTTGGAAAAACGTAGCACTATGCATACAAGTAAAGGTCTCTGAAATTCTACTTTTAAAGGAAAATTAGGTAATTAATTCACCCACCAATTATGAATTCTGTGACTTGGTTTAGAGAAGTGACTATGATATTACAAAGAATTATTTTGGTAATAAGCTTTGTGTGTTTGTACATAATAAGTGTGCAAATGTTTAAAATGGCAGTTGTCACAATGTGGGAATATTTGTAAAGTGGCTCCTAATAGAAGTTTAAAGAACATATGGAAAGGTAACTAACTCTCTTTTTCCCCTAAATCTTGTATTTCAAAAATTCATCAAATGGAAATCAACCTCTTAATCATAGAAGTGCTATTAATCTGTTGACCTCAGTAGTAGTAGTAGTAGTAATAGTAGTAGTAATAGTAGTAGTAGTAGTAATAGTAATAATAATAATAATAATAATAATAATAATAATAATAATAATAATAATAATAATAATAATAATAATAATAATAATAGTGCTTTGCAAGAAACTCCCCCAAAGAGTGGAAAAAATATTTGGGCTGATTATAAGGCAGTGCAGCTGAGCAGGGATGAGAGATATTGTAAATCTATTAGCAAGGCATTGCTTGGCTTCATTTCTGTTTAATATTTCTTTAAGCTATAAAATTGCATTATGTTAATGCAGGGTACTATCTAAATGATAAAAGCAGCTAATGTGATTACCTCTTGCTGTGCTATAAACCTTTCAGTAAAGCAAGCATTCAACTATTTCATATGATGGCAGTGTTATGTGCAGTGGATTACATGCAGATCATTTTAAAGCGGTTGGAACATGTCTTAAATTTATACATTCTAGCAGGACACCAGGGTAAAGCATTGGAAGCGGACTCAAATAACCCTTCCTTGAACTGCATTACTGAGGCCCAGGGGACTGGTCCCTGTCATTTCACAGAAGCAGAAGCAAAGGTGACTGCAAAACAGTAGATAAAAAAAGGATTTTCTACAAGCCTACCATTAAGCATATGAGAAATCCCATTGACAGAGTGAGTGCAGCCCAGAAAGACTTCGGAAAGGAATGATGTCTTCTTTTTCTAAACTAAGATTAAAGAAAGTGAAAGTGAGACAATAAGTCCACCTCATTGAATCTCACTGTCTGAAATACAATAGCACAAATTCCTTTACAGGATATTTCCCCTTTAGAGCTCTCCCATGATTCTGCCTCAAAACTATAAAAAAAGAAAAAGAGACAGGTTCTGGATAGGTCATTTAGGATCATTTTGATGACATCCAATAGATAGCGGAAAAGCAAGGGAGTTTTTTTTAAAAAGGTCCTTTCTTGTTTTATTTATTATACTGTACAAAGGCCTCTGATTATGTAGAAAGCAATAAATTCTGAATAATCCTTAAACAGATGTGTGTTTTGGACTTTTTCATCCCTTTAATTTAAGGATTTTAATGCTGGTCAAGAAGAAATGGTTAGAATGGAATATCAAGCAACCAAATGGCTAATATTTGGGAAAGGAATATACCAAGGTTATACACACTCACCTTATGTAATTATTTAATTTATATACTAAGTATATTATGAGAAAGATTAGACGAGAGGAAACAGAAACTGGATATTTTTCTCCTAAGGAATCTCTTCTTGAAGATGAAAGAACATTAAAAGTCTGTTCTACATCTCTGTCTGTCTGTTTGTCTATCTATCTCTCTATCTCTCTATCTCTCTATCTATCTATCTATCTATCTATCTATCTATCTATCTATCTATCATCTATCCACCCATTTATATCACTATATTATATCAACAGGCAAAACCAATCCAGTACAAATAGTAAGAGTCAAAGTGAAAGTGAAAACAGGTATTATTTTTCTTTTCAAGCATCTCGACATTAGACAAGATGCTTTGACTGCAATTGAAAAACCTGGAAATGTGGAAATGATATTTGAAATTAAACCCACATTCTTTTTGTAAGAATTATAGAAAATTAAACAAAATTATTATTATTATTTTTTTAAAATCAACATTAAGGACATTTACAGCTCATGGATTAAAAGAATTTGAACACCGAATAAAAAAACATCAATGGTTGCAATTCTTAAAATGCTAATTTGCTTCAGAGCAGGGATGAACTGCTCCTGGTTCAGACCGGATCAGGCGATCCAGTAGTGATTGTGGCCAGTGGTTCAGAGAACCGGTAGCGATGGCAGCACGAGGCTCTGCCCACCCGCCCGGCTGTCATTATTTCCTGGTTTTAACCAATTAAAACCAGTTAAAACCAGGAAATAATATGTTTTTTACCAGGAAATAATATATTTTTTACCCTCTGTGCATGCCCAGAAGGTTTTGCGCATGAGCAGAGGGTCTGTGCGCGGCGTGTGCACTTCCGAACCGGTAAGGAAGGTAAGTAGATTTCACCCCTGCTTCAGAGGATTTATAATTATATAGAGATTTTAGGGACATATAAATATTTATGTTAAATAATAAAACTTTGGAATTTGACTATTTTTAAGAGTACTGGTTGTATTGTCCCTGAGGTGTTATTAAGAAAATTATTTTGAGAAACTGGAAACATAGTAGGGTTGACATTATTAATTTAAAATGAATTTTAAAATTTTTGAAAAGGCAATTTTATCTACTAAACAAAAAGAATGACTCAATGCTTTTTTCTGTGATATAAACTTTATATTTTATAGTGTCAGATAATATTTCCCCCCTCAGGTAGATTTAGACATCTGTTTGACATTTGATTAAAATATGAGTTATGTAGATAGTTTTCAGTTTTTCTGTTTGTGTTTTTTTTTTTTTTTTAATTTGATTTATATGCCGCCCTTCTCCAGAGACTCAGGGCGGCTTACAATGCGTTAAGCAATAGCCTTCATCCTTTTGTATATTTATACAAAGTCAGCTTATTGCCCCCACAATCTGGGTCCTCATTTCACCTACCTTAGAAAGGATGGAAGGCTGAGTCAACCTTGAGCCTTGGCGAGATTCGAACCAGCAGTAATTGCAGGCAGCTGTGTTAATAACAGGGTGCTTTAAACCACTGTACTACCAAGGCTCTTTTGTTATGAAGTTTTTCATAAGGGACTATTTTTTATTTCATTCTGTAAAACCTGTTAAAAAAAATATCTAAATGAAATTAAGAAAAGAACACATACACATACGCATACATATACATATCCACACACAATTCTTTCTAGATTCAAGCTTTCATAAGGATAGTGACTATGGCCCTGAAATAAAGAGACATCTGCTACTATGAAAAATGTAGGCAAAATATTAAATTTTCCCTGATGAAAATAGTGTCCACACATGAGAGAAAAAAGCACACACGGTAAAAGAGATGGTATCCACTTGTAACAGATCTGTGAAAGCTGAACCTTCTGAAAAGCTGAATGAAGAAAAATGGATGCTTTCAAACTGCGATATTGGAGAAAATTGTTGAGAATTTGTCCATCAGAACAAGATCAAATTGTTCAACAGCAGATGAAATAAAGAGTTTGGTTGCATGCCATTTTAATAAATTATCATTACTATTATTACAAAACCAGACTGTTTATGGGAAGCAGCAATAATGAAGCAGCTAAACATAAAGAATTGTGGGGAAGAAACACAGAAAGGCGAACTCAAAAATGGCTGTGTGTGAGAGAAAGAGCGTTGCTGTTGGTGGTGGTGATGATGGTGTTGGTGAAGAAGAATTACAATTTTAATTCACTTGATAGATGAGGATGAGGGGCTGGTAATTTAATTGTGCCTCTGATTGAATAAGGCTGATTTCTAACCATTTAAAACCTGGTGGATATTTTTTTTTTTGCTTCCTTATCCCCTCACTCATGTAAACATTATGATGCTATATTTTTTGGTAGTGAAATAGATTGCTCAATTGAGTTGCTATGGCAATGCAAGTTTTCACTTACATTTGCCTCCACTTCTTACTGCAGTAAGATGTCTCTTGAGCCCTTTACAGCTGTCTCATACAGTCAGATTGCATACATGGAGTATACTTGCAAACCTGACTCTTGTATTCAGTTCAACAAAGTTAACATTTATTAGTACTATATCATCAGGGATTGCAGCATCCAACTGTGGATTTGTGAGGCTACATTTACAACAGCCCTGAGTATTTTAAACGTGTGTGTTTTTAATGAAGTTGCTGATAAAAGTGCTGGAATTCTGCTTTGTAAGCGGTGAAATTCTTGAATACTAAGAGCACACTGACTTTCAATCCCTAAAGAGTGACCATTCTCACAAAATGGGAAGATTAACAGCTTATGGTTCCTGGTGGAAGAGTCTTAGACTTCCCTTCCAGTGCTGACAGAGCAGCAGGAACTTGTTCTTCTCCTACGGTGACTGCTGGAGTTGCACTAGCCTCAAGTCAAAGACTGCTTGTTTGTTTCTAACATCAGTTGATGTTATTTATAATGGCATCCAAGTAACAGAGAGGAATTTTCCTGCACATTTTCCAGAGACATTACTTATATGAAAGAGAAATTACTAGATAATAGTGAGATTTGCTTCCAAGGAAATATTTGCATGTCATTTGTGTAGGAGGCCCAAATGGAGAATGTAGGCATATAGAGATTGGTTACACACTTTATAAATATATGTGAATAAATGGTATGAAAGTTCCTTCTGAGTTCTGTCATTAATTTCTCAGGGAAGAACATAATGTATCCATGTTTCTGGACAAAGCAGAAATGTTCTTTCGGTATCTAACGGTTCCTTCAGTATTTAACATGCATAGAAATGTATGTGTGGGTAGTCCAAAGCATATTGTTTCTCTCTTGGAGACAAACTCCCAACAAAACAAAGCAAAAAGAAAGTAAACAAAAGCTTAGTTGCACAAGATTTCTTGAAAATTGCACTTGGAAATTCAATAACGGAAGAAAAGGTTTATTGTTTGCTTATCTTCACCAACTAAAGTAAATACACCTATGCTTAAGCTACAATTCGATGAATCCGGAGAGAACATCCCAAAGGTAATGATTACATTGAATCTTCGAGAGCAGAATGAACTCCTTCCTAACAATTATGCAGATGATGTCAACCCCACACCCCCTTGCCTCCCATACTAGGCTGATTATTATCCAATACTGGAATTTGGCCATCAGACTGGGCAGGAACAGAGCGTGATTGGCTCTGCCAAGAGATGCATTGAGCTATAGCTTTCCTGGATTTTCAAACTAAACAACAACTCTATGCCAGTCCTGAAGTTGATGTGAACTATTTCTCTCTAATTTGAAACAGTGGGATAAACTTAATGAGAAAGCTAAAAACTATTGAACAGACAAAGGTGACAATTATTCAGGATAATATGTCCAAAGATATGTTCACATATAATTATAATTAATTCTCTTTCATGTTTTAAGTAAATAATATAATGGTATTGTTCTTAACTTGCTTCATTTCCAAATTGTTCTTATTAAACCACCAAATATTAGTTATTCCCACTATCCTCTACTTTTTCCCTTCTATGATGTCCCACTCTTTCCAACATCTTAAATGTACATTTTGTTCCACCAGTTGCAATAGACTCTCTTTCCAAACTATACTATGTTGACTGTTTGAAATCTCAGCTGATTTCAGTCAAAAGGGTTAATCTTTTCCTTGCCCAGGAACACAAATCCCATGTGCATATCCATCAAACTATATGTAACCCCACTCTCACACAGAACATGACCTAACCCTCCCTCCCTCCCTCCCTCCCTCCCTCCCTCCCTCCTTCTTTCTTTCTTTCTTTCTTTCTTTCTTTCTTTCTTTCTTTCTTTCTTTCTTTCTTTCTTTCTTTTACACTTATTTTGTTTTTCATAGTAGCATACACATGACAAAAATATTTATTGGTTTTTATTATTGATTTAATCATCTTACTATCTTTACTATAGCTTTACTTTTATTGCTATTTATATCATTTGCAGATCTGTTTATTTTTTATATCCATCACCTGCTTCTTAATGCATCCCAGTCTATAGAGAGATCACAAGTCAACAATTCTTGAGGCACATTTAAAATTATTGATTTTTAATGGAAAAATTAAGCATGTGCTTCCCTCTATCTAAAAATTGATGAGATTTAAATATGCTTAGATTTATCTGGATTGAGGCCAAAGTTTGGAACATCGGACGAACACTTTTCAATATCTTTTTAATGATGATTAATTTCTTTGATATTCATTTTAGTAGCAATAATCATGATGAATTCATTTAGCACAAATGCAGACAGAGCATTTCAATTCCTCTAGCATTTCAGCATTTTAAATGAATAATTGGAGAATAATGAATAATAGAATGGAAAGAAGTTAGCAAGTTAGCTATAAATTGTACAGTAAAATAGTATAGTCTAGAGCACTTCAGTATAATGAAAAATAAATGAATAGTAGATCCATCCAGATGCAAACATAGTATGAATCTATAGAATTATTATGCAGCCAAATGTAATATTCTTTTAATTACAACTCCCCCCCCCCTGTTTTGATACTTCCATTGAGTGCCAGTTTGCATAATAGACCTATAAATAGTTTTTTTTCCATATGATTAATAGCCACAGAACTGGATTTCAAGCAAAGGTTAGAGAGCCATCTCTTGGGGAATCAGGACTAGCTGTAGCGATCCACACAAAAGCAAGTTATATTTAACCTCATCAAAAGAAAGAAACTACATTTGTCTGGATCATGCCCCAGGTTTTAATTTTAAAAATTATTCCATCACAAATTTGAGAATGAAAACGTAAATATTTAGAAATTAGTGAACAGCTTTTTATTTTAAAAAGAAAATTGGTAGACCCCAAATTCTTAATAGTAAGCCAAACTATAACTTCTTTTGAATATGTACATTTTCAATAGAAGCCATAAAACAAGCTCAAGATCTGCATATGTCAGCTACCATGTGAGTTATTCATTTAAAGCCAGAAAAATGGTTAAGAAAATGAGTTATTGGCATTGGCATGTTAAAAGCAGACTCTCATGCCAAATGAATTATATAAAGAGCAATAAAAGAGATGTTGGAAGGTACCACCCTCAAGAATGATCATGAAGGTCATTTTCAAAATCACCTATGATTCTCGGCATTGCTTGGGTTACTTCCAGGAAACCTTTACAGCTCTAAAAGTAATGAACCAATGTGGATATGCTATAAACTAAAATGACAGTAAGAAGCTATGTGCTAAATATGTACTCACAGTAGAATCTATGTTTTCTGTGAGAAGGCATGCCTCACTCTCAGAAGTCAGGCATAAAAACCTTCAAAAGAACCAAAATCCAGCACCAATCCCTTTGCCTTATAGTACCATCAGTTCTTCTATGTTATTATTTCAAGCCTTATTTAATTATTTATTAAATTTATTTATTTATTTTTCAAATTTATGTGCCACCCATCAGGTGTTCAGGCAACGCTTAGTGGCTTTTCATATGTATTGTCAGTCTTCAAGCCACCAAATATACAAATCAGGCTATAATTTTAAATAGAATGACTATTAATAAGAGATACTGCTATAGGTCCTGCAGTAGTCTATTTATAAAATAATACCAGTATTTCAGAAATAGGCTATGTACAGTGACAGACACATATGGTGAAGATATAGATAAAAAAAGATTGGATGAATGAATAGTAGTCATAGCATGGACTATTCTATTTTCATAAATATTGTCATAATTTTGAATGTCATAATCTGATCTGGATAAAATAATCAGCAAAGCAATTGAAAAGAGTGGTGATGCTAAGCATAGAACAGTAGCAGAAGTTTATTTTCAGAATTCTATACATCAAATTACAACAAAATTTAAAGTATGCTCAAAAATATACATATAATAATAAATAATAAAATATAAATAATAAATAAAAATAAAAATAAAAAATGTATAAGTGCAAATACTTACAATGGTACAGAAATTCGAATATACTTATAAACTGTAACATCTTTGCAACATGTAATCCATGAAAAGCAATATTCTACTGCTAGTGGAGGTTTAGTAGAACAATGCCTTCCTTTCATTTTGATGTATAACCCTAATAGCTTAGAGCCACTAACTTAATTTTGTTTCCTTATTCATAATTGATCACACACTGATTTCGGGAATTCATTTTTTGAATGTTAGATGATATATTACAGGACACCTGGAAAATTCAGATTATACCATCACAATATCTTTAGAAATATGGAACAATTCAACTTTTCTGTTTCTATTCCGGTGCTGCATATACTTCTAACAGGTAAACAAGTGGGGAAGGCATATGAATAAGCTTGGGAAACTCCATGGCTTGAACAGATAGATATTTTATTCCAGCCCAAGACTAGGGATGTAAAAAGGCAACTTTTTTAAACAAAACAACATAATAAAATACAAAAAAAAAAAAAAAAGAAGAAGAAGAAGAAGAAAGAAAGAAAGAAAGAAAAAGAAATAGTATGTTATACTATAAAGAATTGTCCTTAAACTCATGCTTTAACCTTTATATTCCTAATATATAGTTTGTTTTCTAATAACCATGGTTCCAGAAAAAAGAAAAGCACACCATATTAAGTAGAGACTGTATTTGAATCAGAAAAAAATGGCATAAAATATGTTCAACTTACTAGGCAATTTCTTAAAATAGATGCTATTAGTAGATGTCAGGAATCCTTAGAAAAGGAACATTGCAATAAAACATGTGCCATTGATTTGATAGACTTGAAAAGACAAGTACATTGCCATTCTGAATATGGAACACTTGAAAAATCTGCTTGGGGTAATTGCAGAAAGTAGAACATGTAGTAAGGTTGGAGAAAACACATAATGGTACCTTGTAAAGGTGACTGAAAAAACAAGAAATTTTGGCAGTGATTTTCATAGAATTAGTAACAGCAAAACTGATAGCACAGTTTCAAAATGGTCTCCCAAATACTCAGTTATAGAAGTACATTCTTCCAATGAATTGCAAAGGAGATGATGAGAAGCCAAATTCCTTTGATTTTGTTTCCAGACAGCTTATGCACCTGGAATGATGTTGATCAGGTGGCAGGGGAGCGGTAGGGAGAGTAATCCTGCTAGGCAATATAACAGTTTAGCCAATAAATGCATATATTTTGTTCAAACTGGGCTTCTAGGGAAATAAGATGGTTTTAGTACACATTTGGAACAAAACAAGGAATCACAAAATTTACCCTCATAAATTTAGATTCAAGGTTTATAGGCACAGGTTTTTATCTAATATAGAAGCAATTGGTATTTCTCTGGAAGAGTTAAAACATAAATTGGACTTCTATTAGATAGAAAAATTTAAACTGGAAGATGATAACCCCTAACCATTTACTATGGAGAGAGAGACTAGTGCAGAAAAGAAGGACTAGTAAATAATTTGAGTATTGGTTAGATGCAGAGGATAGAAATTTGGGTTTTCAAATGTCTTGATTACAGATTTTAAATAAAGGATAAATAAAAAGGACCCAATATGCAATTCTGATTCACTATTTATCTATAAGATGTTATTGGTTTCATTCATTCAGTGCATAGGCAAGATCGTTTGAATATAATAGGTCTTCCCTAGAATGAATGAATGAATGAATAAATGAATGAATGAATGAATGAACTGATAGAGTATGCTCTCTTGAAATCACTAAAGAAAAGTTCATGGCAGTAAAAAGACTGTTAGTGCTTTAAACCCTCCAATTAATATTAATTCAAGTAGCTCAGAGGAGATGTTTCTTCCTGCTGATTTATCTTCTTGTATCTTTCCTTTTGTTTTAATTTTTTATATTAATAACTAGTAGCTGGGCTGGAGGATTCAACTGTGAGAAAAGATACAACAACATTTATAACTGCTTCTGAAACAAAGGGAACTTCAAAATGTGATTTCAAGGTAGTTATTATTATTTAAGATTTAATCTTCAATTCAATTCATAGTCTCGGCTTGGTAAAAAGGTTAACAGTTCAAGTCCGAACCCAGGACCTAAGAAGAAGGTAATGCCTGAGTATATAGGCAGTTCTGAATAAGGTAGGTTTTTTTGCAAGGTCAGAATATTATTAGTATTATGATGTTGTAACATTAGCCAAGAGTGATGCAGATGCTGATGCAGATAGGTAATTTGGCTACCAATTTACTAGCTCTGTTGTAGTACATGCTTGTGTGCTTCCCAAGGTGCACCACAGGGAGGTGAATTATCTTTGCCCCAGAAAGAAAGTTGAGGGCCTCTTCCTGCATCATCATCTAAGGCCCTCCCTCCACCAGAGCTGCCTTGCAAAAGGGTATCACAACCAGGACAATTTAGAGCTGGCAGGAATCTGACCGCCTATACAAAAGATCAGCCCACCTCCCCACCTAGGAAGACAGAAGCTGAGGCAAGTGACAGGACCTCACCCTGCCACACAGTATTAGGCAGTGTGGGATTCAAAATTTTTTACTACTGGTTCTGTGGACATGGCTTGGTGGGCATGGCAGGGGAAGGATACTGTAAAATCTCCATTCCCACCCCACTCCAGGGCAAGGATAATCTCCATTCCCACCCCATTCCAGCGGAAGGATACTGCAAAATCCCCATTTCTTCCCAATCAGCTGGGACTTGGGAGGCAGAAAATAGATGAGGGTGGGGCCAGTCAGAGATGGTATTTACCAGTTCTATGAACTACTCAAAATTTCCGCTACCGGTTCTCCAGAACTGGTCAGAACCTGCTGAATACCACCTCTGGTACTAAGGCTTGAACCCCTGGAGCAGAGACCATCTCCAGCATCATTAAACTGAAACACCGCACCTCTTTCCAAGATAATTGAATAGATACAACAGGCTAGGAAGGGTCTTCTCTTTTTTTAACTGCAGTCTACCTGAAGGAGGACTGACCATTTGTCTTGGCAACCTGAATAACGGTTGGATCACTCTTCTTCTCTGGCATCAAGTTTCTCTCTCTGGTCCATCCATACACATTCCTTGGATGGATTAGGGACAGTTAGGAATTGAGATTTCACTCCTTATAACATATCATTCCACTCCTTTTGAAAGGCATGAGTAACACAACTATAGAACTAAATTTAGATTTTGTTCAAAATCAATCTTCTGTCAGGAACAATCTGTCCCTCATCCATCCCCATTGCATCCAGGCTTAAGTGATTGTTTTATATTCAGAAGTCACTTTGTGCATCTCTCTTTAAACTTTTATATTAGCAGTTAGTAGACAAATGTTATCTTTAAAATATATACTGCCCTGGGAATTCCTTTTTTTTCCCCAAGTCACAAAATTTGTAAGAAATGTCTTTTGTTGCTTTTTACTAAGCTACAAACTTAGTTCAATGAGCAAAAATACTGTTCAAAAGTTTAAAAAGTTAGTTTAGCATTGCAAAGGTTTCACATATTTAAATCACTAAATACAGTACATTCTATATCAAAACTTTAAAAAGCAATTGCTTAACTGGTCTTTCTGAACCATGTACACATAAGAAGCAACTGAGGTGTGCTTTGAAGAATTGTGGTGAACTGAATTTCATCTCTTTATTTTTTTAAAAAAAATATGTGCTTTTTGTAATTCCATTTCTACATAGGAGTTCATGACCCATTACAATGCTGATTCCAGTGGAGAAGTTATCCTGCCATTATTGCATGTTTCATTATTAAATAGAATTCTATTAAATAGAATTGAATGTGTGGGACATTTACCTGAAATGAACCAGAAATAAATAGATACTCATGAACTGCTGCCACCAGCAATACCAGAAATGTAGCATTTCCAAAGGATTCCTTTTCATTGCTCAGCCATTATACAAACTGCTGGTGTGAAATTTTCTGAAGCATGGACTACTCATGTCATACCTCAGGGGTGTATAACATTTCCCAGGCTGTGAGCTTTACTTGTTTTTTAAGGGGGACAAAAACAAACAAAAGAAGGATATAGTCCAAGAAGTGATGGGCAAAGGTAAGTCAAAACTTAAGTAGGTTTATTTTCATTTCTGTTTATTTAAAATTAACCAGGACTATATGCTTACTATTCATTTAATAATTTTCTCCTCCTTTTTTATAATCTATAATTTGCAACAACTTTTGAAGGCCACATCTTCAGGTCTTAGGAGCCACGTTTGATCCTACTGTCTCAGTCTGGACTTTTCTGCAATAGATACCGTGTTTTCCCAAAAATGACTTACCCTGAAAGTATTGATTTTTACACGTGCGCCCAGTATAAGCCTTACTACAAGACAGAAATGTCCATTGTCCCCTTTATTATTTATTTTGACATTGGAAGTATTAAATAGAAATACAGAAATAAAAGGGATTGAGATTAAAAAAAGGAAAAAGACAAATTACAGGTATCTGCAGATGACCTGGTATTTATCATAGAGGAATTGCAAGAAACTGGACCCAAATTGATGAAGAAAATAGATAACTATGGGAAAGTTGCAGGATTAAAAGTAAACAAAGAGAAAACTAAAATTCTACTCAAAAATGTCACAGATAAACAGAAAAAAGATTTAATGAAGACAGATATTTAGATAGTGAAGAAAGTAAAATATCTGGTAATTTATTTATCAGCGAGATGTGCAACTATAAAAGAAGATAATTATGCTAAATTGATACAGCAAATTAAACTTGACTTGGAAAAGTGGAAAAACCTGCAACTATCACTGATACGAAGAATAGCTACCATTAAAATGAATACTCTACCAAGATTATTATACCTGTTCCAAACAATTCCAATTAAACTGGAAAAGAAATACTTCGAGGAATTAAACAGATTAGTATCAAAATTTATCCGGCAAGGTAAAAAAGCAAGAAAAAGTCTGAAACTGTTACAAGACTCTAATAATAGAGGAGGCTTTGGGTTGCCAGATTGGGAGTTATACTACCAGGCATCTGCACTTTTGTGGCTAAAAAAATGGATAACTTTGAGACATAGATGATTATTAACTTTGTAGGGACACAATTTATAACTGTGGTAGCACACTTTTATATGGTATGGGAAAAATAAAATACACAAATATTTCCAAGGACACTATATTAGAAATGCTCTGTTTTTAGTATGGGCAAAAATTAAGGAAAAGCACTGTTTAAAAATACAGTGGCTAAAAGTCTGGCTCTCTACGATGGAGGCACTGATACATCCAAATGTGGAGAAAAAATCATAAGATATAAAGATATTCTGAATGAGAAAGGGGAATTGAAAAGCAAACAGGAATTGAATAGTCAAGGGATAGATTTAGCGTGGTAGCCGCTGGTACAAATACAATCAAGATATAAAAAAGATGCTAAAACGTATGGTTTTTATAAAAAACCAACAGAATTGAACCAGATTCTAACAGGAATGGATGAGAAAATAATTTTTAAAAATTATAACTTTCTACTGAGTATTATTTATTTTTATTTTATTTGATTTCTATACCGCCCTACTCCCGAAGGACTCAGGGCGGTGCACAGCCAAACAATAAAACACATACATACAAAATTTAAAAGTAGAATAAAATCAAATTAAATAATTTTGGCCCCGACAAATTTAAAACCCCAAACTTTTAAAACCAATTTAAAATTGAATGTATAAAATATTAAAAGATATTTAAAAATTAAAAATCTTTCATAAAAGAGGGAGAAAATTAGGCCAGGGCCACCTGGTGAAATAAAAAGGTTTTTAAAGCGCGGCGGAAGGTGCGCAGATCCGGGATCCTCCGTATCTCTGGGGGGAGCTCGTTCCAGATAGTAGGTGCCCCCACAGAGAAGGCTCTCCCCCTGGGGGCCGCCAGTCGGCATTGTTTGGCTGACAGCACCCGGAGGAGCCCCTCTCTATGGGAGCATACCGGCCGGTGGGAGGCTATTGGTGGTAGTAGGCGGTCCCGCAAGTACCCAGGTCCTAAGCAATGGAGCGCTTTAAAGGTGGTAACCAAAACCTTGAAGCGCACCCGGAAGACCACCGGGAGCCAGTGCAGCTCGCGCAGGAGGGGTGTTACATGGGAATGCCATGTTGCTCCCATTACCACCCGCGCGGCCGCACTCTGCGCCAGTTGGAGCCTCCGGGTGCTCCTCAAGGGGAGCCCCATGTAGAGAGCGTTGCAATAGTCCAGGTGGGAGGTGACAAGGGCATGAGTGACCGTGCGTAACGAGTCCCGATCCAGAAAGGGACGCAACTGGCGAATCAGGCGAACCTGATGAAAAATCTTCCCGGTCACGGCTGTCAAGTGCTCTTCTAAAGACAGCTGTGAATCCAGGAGGACACCCAAGTTGCGAGCCCTCTCCGTGGGGGCCAGTGATTCACCCCCAATAGTCAGTGATGGCGTCAACTGACTATATCGGGACGTCGGAAACCACAGCCACTCGGTCTTGGATGGGTTGAGCCTGAGCCTGTTCCTCCCCATCCAGATCCGTACGGCCTCCAGGCACCGGGACATCACTTCAAGGGCATCGTTGGGGTGATCCGGGGTGGAGATGTACAGCTGGGTGTCGTCAGCGTACTGATGGTACTCCACCCTGAAACCATGGATGATCTCGCCCAGCGGCTTCACATAAATGTTGAACAGGAGAGGCAAGAGGACCGACCCTTGCGGCACCCCACATATGAAGGGCCTTGGGGTCGACCTCTGTCCCCCTGTCAACACAGACTGCGACCGGTCAGAGAGAAAGGAGGAGAACCACCGCAACACAGTGCCTCCCATCCCTAACTCTTCCAACCGGTGCAGCATGATACCATGGTCGATGGTATCAAAAGCCGCTGAGAGATCTAACAGGACCAGGACAGAGGAGCACCCCCTGTCCTGAGCCCTCCAGAGATCATCAACCAACGCGACCAATGCTGTTTCCATGCTGTACCCGAGCCTGAAGCCCGACTGGAACAGATCCAGATATGTCGTTTCATCCAGGTGCTGGGGGAGCTGTTGCGCGACCACACTCTCAACAACCTTCGCCACAAAGTGAAGGTTGGAGACCGGACGATAATTTACCAACATTGCTGGGTCCAGGGAAGGCTTCTTGAGGAGAGGCCTCACCACCGCCTCTTTCAAGGCAGCGGGAAAGTCACCCTTACCCAGCGAAGCGTTTATAATCCCCTGGAGCCAGCCTCATGTCACTTCCCGGGAAGCCAGTACTAACCAGGAAGGACACGGGTCCAATAAACAAGTGGTCACGTTCAGTCTACCTAGAATCCTGTCCACGTCCTCAGGGGTCACAGGATCAAACTCATCCCAGATAACGTTCTCAAGACCTGCCCCTGTCTCTCCCCCTGAGACTACCCAGTTGGAGTCCAAATCTTCCCGAATCTGAGTGATTTTGTCATACAGATACTGAACAAAATCCTTGGCTCTACCCTCCAAGGGTCCTCCCGTGCTTCCTGATGGAGCAGGGAGCGGGTCACCCTAAAGAGGGCGGCTGGGCGATTATCTGATGATGCAATAAGAGCAACAAAATAGCTACATTTCGCTGCTTTTATCGACACTAAGTAATTCCTAATGTGGGATCTTACTAGTGTCCGGTCAGATTCAGAAAGACTGGCCCTCCAACTACTCTCTAGGCGTCTTTTCCAGCGCTTCAACTCCCTCAGCTCCTCGGTAAACCAAGGAGCCAATTGAGATCGGCGCCGGGTCAGACGCCGCAAAGGCACGACCCGATCCAGAGCTCCAGCAGCCGCCCTCTCCCAGGCGGCCACCAGGTGTCCAGTCGAGGCGTGTGCCAGAACCTCAGGAAATGGCCCAAGCTCCGTCTGGAATCTGTCAGGTTCCATCAGGCGCCTGGGGCGGAACCATCTTACCGGCTCCGCCTCCCTGCGGCCGGGTGCAGCGGTTCGAAAGTTGAGACGAAGGAGAGAGTGATCTGACCATGACAAGGGTTCAGTAACTATATCCCCTATCCCAAGATCGCTCAACCACTGTCCAGAGACAAAAACCAGATCCAGCGTGTTTCCCCCTGTGTGGGTAGGGCCATGAATTAACTGGGTCAGGTCCATAGCTGTCATGGAAGCCATGAACTCCCGAGCCATCTCCGACGTCTCACCCACGGACGGCAGGTTGAAATCCCCCATGACCATAAGCCTAGGGGTATCAACCGCCACCGCGGCGATGACGTTGAGTAGCTCGGGCAGGGCTGTTGCCACGTGGCAGGGAGCCAGGTACGTGATCAGCAAACCCATCTGAACCCCATGACCCCATTTCACAAAAAGGGATTCACAGCCGGCCGTCTGAGGAACAGTGGCCTCCCTCGGTCTCAGACCTTCTTTAATGATAACCGCTACCCCCCTCCCCTCCCCTGTGACCTCGGCTGATGGAATGCTTGGAAACCTGGCAGGCACATTTCAATGAGGGAACCCCCCCTCCTGGCCCAACCAGGTCTCCGTAATACCTGCCAGGTCCGCACCCCCCTCCTGAACAAGATCACAGATGAGGGGGGCTTTATTTACTACAGACCTGACATTGCACAGCATCAGCTGAAGGCCTGGGTCCTGAGGGTCTATGCAACCTGAGGAGCGAGTAGAGCCTTGGGGGCCGGAGCACGCCACTGCTCGTAGACAGCGAGTACGCACTCCCCTAACACGATATGGCCCCCTGCTCCCGCCATATCTACCCCTCCCACCTACAGTACTGATGTTCAAAAAACCATCCGGACAAGCTCTAACCCCCCCCTCAACCCCGGGTCCCCCACCCCCCACACCGCGCTTCACTGCCAGACTCGACCCTCCCCCTTGTGGGTTATCCCCCATACCCACAACCCGAATTCCAATCTGACCCTCCCCCTCCCTGGGACCCCTTAAAAATTTGACTAAAAATTTCGATAGAAAACCCCTCAATCCCCTAGTTAGAATGGAAAAAGAGAAAGGAAAGGAAACAATGATAGTGTGAGCTAAAAACTTTGGTTATTCTATAGAATTGGATAAATGGCAAAAGTTGTGGGATTGAAATTATAAATTAACAATGTCTACTGCATACAAAGTAAACTTATACAAAATGTTTTACAGATGGCACTTCCCACCAGCAAGATTGGCTAAAATGTATAAAGATATGAATGCTAAATGTTGGAAGTGTAATCAAATTCTGGTCTCATTCTACCACATGTGGTGGACGTGCTCAAAGGCAAAAGCATACTGGACAAAAATACATACTTGGATAGAAAAAATGATAAAGGAACATATAGTTCTAAAACCAGAAATATTTCTGTTGGGTATCATACCAGAAAAATATAATAAAGATACTATGTACGTAATACTACATATGTTAACAGCAGCTAGAATTGTATTTGCACAACATTGGAAAAGTGTGGAGATCCCTACAGAAGAGAAGAAAATAATAATAAAAAAATACTAGAATATGCAGAAATGGATAGACTAACACTTGAAATTAAAGAGAAGGAAGACACAGAGTATTTTGAAATATGGGATTCGTTTTATCAATGGCTAACTAACAGAAACAGAAGTTAGAACATTTAAAATTATAAGAGAAGGATTAATTTTGCTATGAGGGCTTATTACAATATGTTTATTATTAATATGAATTAGTATCAATAATAATCAATGGCGAGGAAAGCGATGGAGCTTGAAAGGTAAGACCTGCATCTCGCTTCTCACCCACCCCACCTGCCATTCCCAAATTGCATTCCTAAAGGGGAGAGGTGTCTAAGCAAGGGGCAGAAGCCCTGCCATGCCCAGCGAGAGGAGGAGAGAAGAGATGGCAAGGGAAGCCACATCTTGCTCCATGGGTCTTGCTTTTTCCCCACCCCACCTGCCACCCTGATAAAGAGACAGTGGGGAAGGGAAGATAAAGATACAGTGGAGAAGGGAAGTAGCCATACTGCTGTTGCCATTGGGTGGGGTCGGGTGGGACATGTTGGGCCACTCAGCTGGCACGAAGAACAGGGGGGAGTGCATGTCCCCCCCTTCCCTCCCCTCTGGCCTTGCCTCCTCAACTCATTTTGTTTGCGCAGCAAGAAACCAGAGGAAATGGCGGGACCAGCCGCGCATGCATGTAAGTAGTTGGTGGGGGGCTTATTTTGCTACGGTGGCTTATATTATTGCATGCACTGAAAAGTCCGATTGGGCTTATTATCCGAACATGTCTTATTTTCAGGGAAACATGGTATACACACACACACACACACACACACACACACACACACACACATGCCCTACCTCCAAAATAAGTCCTAATTAAGACCCCGCCCACTCCAGGGTGCATGGATAAAAATTAAGCTAGGGTTGGGATGGGGGGCTGGAGCTGCCCTACTACTTACCTTTGGATAGTTGCAGCCAGGCCTTGCACACCCCGAAACTTGCTGGCCCATTTCTTTCTGCAGGCAAAGCTTTCCTGAAGGCCTCTGCAGCCAACAACAGAGCTCCGCATCAATCAGAAGAAGTCCCTGAAGGCCTTTGACAGCAAAAGGAGGCCAGAGGTGACACGCGCAAGTGAGGTGAGTAGGTGGATGACATCCTCTCCCCTGAAGATAAGACCTAGTGCCTTTTTTGCTGGCAATAAAAATAAGACCCGGTCTTATTTTCGGGGAAACATAGATAGATAGATAGACGATAGATAGATGATAGATAGATAGATAGATAGATAGATAGATAGATAGATAGATAGATATAGATAGATAGATAGATGATAGATCATCAGCAGCAATGAACAATTGATGACATCTGATATATTAATCTTAAGTATTAAGATTAAGTATTGACTGTCTTGACAACTGACATTTTTTTTCATTTGCAAGAAATGATTTTCAATAGTAATGTTTTAATATTAAGAGAAACAAAATTGCCACAAACTTGAATCTGAATTTTTGAAATCTCATGCTAATTTTAAAAAATTAAAAATAAAGCTTCAAAAGCAGTTTTTAATTTGTGTTTCCTAAAAAAAATGCCATTGTTGACATGCATTAATTTGTCATGTTGTAAACTTTCCTGAAGTGTCTCTCTTTTTTAGACCAGCAAATTGGTATACAAACCAGGTTTTTGACTGACTTTAACCTGCAACATATTTATGATGACACTTTTCATAACAAAAGCTTGAACAGAGTCACAGAGCACTTTGTCTTAAGCTGACAAAAAGATAACTAATGTGACTCATTTCAATAGAAGCTTAAAACGTCTATTTCAGAAGGGTATCTAGAGATTAATGGTATTTTTGAGCAATTGTAATTCTCCAGCACAGAAAAGAAAAAAAAATGCTATAAGATCCACACGGTTTTAATGTTACCATGGCAATGAGATGCTTGGTATTTTATTGAATGCTATGTCTAAAGTTTATTCCCAAATCAAGTAACCAATATGCAGTGAGCATTAGCTATTTCTCTCCTGAAACCAATAGATTGCTTGGTAGACATGATGCTTAATTAGCCTTCATCACCTCCAAATCCATATTATGCGATTTTAATGCTCTTTCTTTCATTCTCTCTCACACACATACATATATACAAATTTCAGGGTATGCTTTTGGAAGTTGCTTTGTGCTTATGTTGAAAAATGGCTGAAACACACCCTGCTTTATTCATCCCTGAAACATGTAGCAGAGAAATTACCTCACCTTTTGAAGAATCAAAAAAATCTAAAAGAGAAGAAAAATTTCCACTGACTACAGACAGTCTATCAAACGATTTAATGAAGTATTTCCATAGCCTACCCTTTTCCATTAAAAAAAAATCACATTTACAAATGGGTATGTTGATTTTTGTTCTTCTTCCTGATTCTGGGTTGGGAAGCAGTGCTGGTAAAATGATATTAAAATGAATGAACCTAGTGTAGAATGAAAAGAAGAAAATACTACTAACCTACATTTTTTTTTGAGAAAAACAACTATATAGAATATTACACTTATTTGGGAGTGGGGTCTTTTCACCTAGCTCTTGAACTAAACAGGCAATCTGTATGCTACTGAACTCACCAGTTTCTAGATCTAATCATATATTCCATCTGTTTTTGCATGAACTAGTAAAAGCAGACAGTAAATTAGTTCTAATCTCAGGACCAGGATTTTCTGGGAGTGTCATTATCAAATAAATTGAAAAACAATGCTGAGCTAGAAAGATATCCTTAAAATGCAATTTAAGCCCACTTCATCCATTGTTTTTATTTTATAATTTTTGCTACGAAGCCATATTGTTATGGTTGACCTTTACACCATCACATAGTACTGCAGTACCACAATACAGGTAGTCCTTGTTTAGCTACCGAAAGAGAGACTGGCAACTCAGGTGTTCAGCGAAGTGATCAGTAAATGAAACACCATTGTCCTTTTGATCTTCAGGTTTTCTTTGCTTTACAGATCTGCAAAAGTTATAAATGCAAGGATTCATTCTAAAGTAACTTTTTTTTATCAGTTTCATAACTGTGAGGAGTCACTAAATTAGGCAATCACTCAACAAGGTTGAGTTGTTAATGTTTCTTGTTACTGAATAATGTTTCATAATCAAGTCACCGTATTGCCCCAACAATCTGGGTCCTCATTTTACCGATCTCGGAAGGATGGAAGGCTGAGTCAACCTTGAGCCACTTAGAATAGAACTCCTGGAGTGAGCAGTGAGTTAGCCTGCAGTACTACATTCTAACCACTGCGCCAATGTATAATGTTATGCATTATACATTAGAATGGCCTTGGATCAAACATACAGAACTACAAGTACCAACATTTTTATTGTTATGAAGGCTACCATCTTGCCCAAGGCAATGGGAAAACACTTTGTCTCACACCTATCAAGTCATATATTATTAGACATATAGGGAATTCTACTCTAGTGCACTCCAACAAGGCTGAAATATCTTTAGTACACTGAAGTAACAAATTTAAATGCCTCCCAGCTCATTTCCTCAGGCCCTTAGCCATTTTACTGAAAGTTGCTCATTCTGTTTAATGGCATGGAATCCTTAGATGGCGTCAGAGACAGAAAAAGAAGCCCATGATTATTTAAAGTTCTTTGATCTGATTTCCTTTTTTCTAGCTTAGAGATAAAGAAATATGAACAGCATGCCCAGTGTCTTGTCATTGATAAACAATTCATGTAAACAAGCATATACAGACTGAAAAAAAAAATGTCTCCAGACTGTGAAACTGTGAAAAGCATATCACTCAAAGTGGTGTATCTAAACCATGCTTCCTTGATGAAAAATGTACTACCTTAGCAACCCTTTTGCTTCAGTCAGTAATCATTTGTGGGCAGTCTTCTTTTTTTATCTATAGCATAGTGGCTCTTCATAACTCCATACTTAAGAAGTCTGCAAAAGATGCACAGAACTTGAACTATGAGATGGAAAAATCTGGGCTATGCCAGTCTTCTCTAATATGTCTATTTATTGATCTGATTGTCTTAGAGTAGGCTAAGACTGGTGCAGCCTCAGGGCAGAAAGCATGCCAGGCTTCCAGATCAAAGGGTTTTGCTTTCTCCTCACATAGGTGCCAAAGCCATGGCTTACTTCCAAGAGAAAGTGCCTGCGGCAATGTCAGCTAATTACAGGTTGTGTTCTGCTGTTTCCAAACAGGGTGAAAGTGACAGAAGTTTAACTGTGAATAATTATACACTTGAATAAGTATGTGATTAGCCCTATTTGTTGTGGTTGGAACTAGAGTGACAGGACAAGAATGGAGTGATTGCATTATTTACAGCTTAATTGTAGACAAGTAATTACTTTTGTAAGCTGGTGTGGTTAGGTCATAGAATTCACACATAAGAATGGAATATGAGTTTAACAAGAACTTCAGAGAGTTGCTTCTTTAAAATAGTGACTGAAAATATGTTTTCTTTTTCCATTTAAATTTGATTGTAGAGATTTTTTTTCAAATTAAATGTCTGATAGTATTTAGTATCCTGTTCTCTCTAAAATCAGGGCTATATTGAAATATTTCTGAAGAAAAAGCTCCTAAAGTAATATATCACAAATGCCATCTAGTGGTTTCTGTTTCTTAGAGAATGATCATGAAGAATGAATGAATGAATGTATGAATGAATGAATGAATGAATGAATCCCACTACAGAGTCCAGGGAGTCCTTGGCATTGATTAACCCATTTAAATGTCCACATGTGTGTGGGGGAAAGAATGGAATTTTCTTTCTCAAAAGTAGATTCTATAAGGAGTCCTCTACATACTGCTAGCCAACACCCCAAAACAGGAAGTAGGCTAATTCACCATGTGGTACTCTGGGGAAGAACTTTTAACTAATAATTTAGAAATCCTGGAGCTAATATTTTACGTTCTATAATGTGAACAAAAACCATAAATAGTCATCTCTAAGCTTTTAATTTGAATCAAGACAGAATAAATACTGCAGGAAGTTATAAGCGAACAAGCATTACAAATTTTAGAGAAATGAGTCGTGGGCTTTGAGCTATATGTCTAATTTTTGTTTTTAATAAACTTGAGCAATGAATGTTCTTAAGAAATTTCAAGCAGATAGGCTAAGAGAACGCTGAGCCAAAAGAAGAAATGGTAATAAGAAATAATAATGTCCCTTCATGAAGAGACTAGTGATGAGTCCAAATTGGAGATAATGCACTGAGCAAACGGAATAACTATTTCCACTATGTCACTCTTCCCAAAAAGTTGGATTTGGAAAAAGATGAAATTCTGATCACAAGATTCACTTTTGTGGATAAACCTGTCAATCACAGTCACAGTCTTTAATACTCAACTTCCTCTTTCTATCACTTCCTCTTGATTGTAGAACTCTGAAAAGTATCCATAAATAATAAATGGAAGACATCCTCTGAATTTGAAGCAAGTGGAACATCTGAAGTATCCTTACAAAAATAAACTCAATTATTATCTGGTTATTCACTCGTTATATCACTCTATTTCACTTGAAATAGATGTTTTGTAGATGTTTAATTACAAACCACAAGATGAAGTATTTAATAGAGAAGTAAATCTCTATTTATTTGTAACCAGATCTGATCAACATAAAGATAATAAAATATTTTAAAGAAATACTTATTAAACATATGACCCCTGGTCCCTACTCTTAAATAAAATATGTAGATCTATCAATATTTATCCATGCCAGTCTATTGTTGAGAATTTAAAAACTGAATGGTAATAGCTGTTGAACTTAAAGATTCAGAACAGAATCTGAGGGCAAGTTAAAATTTACATTTTGCTTCATTTTACCAGGTTCCAAGTGGCTAAACTTTCTTGAATGCTCCAAGTCCTGATCTTTAATTGATACAGCTGGTGTAAGAGGAAATATAATCAGCAAAGATCACTCTGGGATTTGGCCAAATCTTAATCAGGCTTTGATTATCAAATTTAACCACAAATTAAAGATGCCAATATTATACTAAGGTATTATCACCTGTAGCAAAAGAAGACAAACGTTCACTATTTTTTAAAAAAATTAATCATTAATTAGAGTGTGAAAGATACCCCAGAGATATAATCTGAAAAGAATTAGAAAAATCACCTGAAAGCTTCCTCAGGTCAGTCTCATCTAATGGGATTCAAATAAGACATGAAAATAGAAATTAATTTGATAATAAGTATTTAGATTTTTAAGGATTTTTTGGGTGGAGTGCCTTTTAATAAATTGAAATTGGTTTCTTGTAATTGACCAAATTATACATACATCCAGTCTAAGGCAACCATTTTTACAATACTATGGAGCTCCAGCTCTTTACAGAATCACTTTGATGAAAATTGCTTCCAGACCACAATTTGCAAAACTTCCCATCCATGCTAATTTCAAGTCGTCGTTGTCTGAATTAAAATACTTGCTTTAGGTGGTTTGGTCAGTTCACAGAACAAACTTTTAGAACACAATGGGATGTTTTGCTTTGGGCATGTAATAAAACAGGGCTATTTTTTCTGATGTTGGTGGGGATAGAAAAACAAAACAAAACTCAAGGACACCGGCACGGATGGAAGACAGGAGAGGGATGAAAGATCCTGACAAAATTGCCTGGGCAGACATTTTAGTCTCTCTATCTCTATCTCTATCTCTATCTCTATCTCTATCTCTATCTCTATCTCTATCTCTATCTCTATCTCTATCATCTCTAATCTCCCTCTCTCCCTCTATCTTTCTCTCTCTCTCTCTCTCTCTCTCCATCTCCCTCTCTCCCCTCTCTCTATCTCCCTCTCCCCGTCTCTAAATATGTATGCTTTTTTTTAAAAAAAAGTCTCCTATTCTATGAACCGCCTCCAATTAAGATTAGAGTCTAATAGTCTAATATCTTGAAGTTAAGAAAGTCATTGAAATATGTCTTTTTGAAGCTTTTTTGAATCCATAAAAACATATTTTGGGATTATTTAATACAGCTTTATGTTGTGGTGTAGTGGTACTAGGACTGTTTATATTGATTACTATATTTTATTGCTGTTATTGTATATTTCAATGATTTGTGTGTACTGCAATTGGATATAAGGACACACATACACAGAGACCTCCTTTTACTATACTAATTCTGTATATTCAAGTTTTATTAGAAGGACAATCATTTTATTGCTATGGTTGTTAATTACAACTGGGAGTCAGAAATCCTTGCGAATCAACTCCAAATCATTCTGAAATAATTTCTCTAGCTCTTTGTATATTATCCAATTCCCCATGATTCTGAGAGGCTGAAAATAACTAAAACCAAAATCATACAATTATTGTTAATAATAATTTATTAAAGTTAAATGCCACCCGGCTCTCAAAAGATGGCAAGAATGACACGCTGGACAAGAATGAAGTAAAGTAAATGTTTACCAACAGAAATCTATCAATAGATGTAGTTCTACATTGTCCAGTGATTGATTTAGACCAGTGCTGTCAAACTCCCAGCCTGCAGGCTGGATTCTTCATGTGCCGGCCACGCCCATGCCCAGTTTAGCAAAGGGGAAAAAAGTCCCAATATGTCATGTGACGCTGCCATGGTGAAGCAAGTTTGACACTCCTGTTTTAGACAAACATCTTTAATAAAAAATGCATTGTGATGGCTGTCATATTTTACAAGAAATGGCTCCCTTGAAATTCTTACTTAGAATGCTGTGAATGCTATTTTCCTCTTCTAATTTTCCTGCTTCTAATTTAAAAAGCCCTCAGTCATTCAATCAAGTATCAAATGTGTGAATGCTCTGATTCATCAAAATCAGCATAAATATGGCCAGGCAAATGGACTGGAAAATCACACAGGCCACCAATATATGCTCCAAATCATTATGTAAATAATTAGATATAAAAAGAAAACAAAATGGAAAAAAATCATTTATGGCTAAAGAATAGCCAGAAATGAACAGCCATTGTCAATGACTTCTTATATAGCAAAGTGAACCTCAGTGTTAACTTTCATCCTAAATAAGAAATTTACTTGCTGTATTATCTAACTTGACTGCTGAATTAATTTTTTTTTCTAGATTTGTATGATAAAACATTAGTCAGACTAGGTCTTGCATAATATGGTGGGGAAAAAAGTACAAAATATTTAAACAAAAAATTAAGCAACCTTTGGTCATTGTTCAACTAGGTCTTTCATTGACCTAAGTGTGTTACACCAACAGCACTGCAAGCATCTGGAATTAAGTCACTGTCACCCAGCAGTAATTGTGGTATTGTGTCTGCCTATGCATTCCCTCCATGCTGAGTTTGAAAACTACCATTCCAATGTTTAGAAGGTTTCTGGCAAGATGGCCAGCCTGGGAAAATCAGCATTTTCACTTCCTGCAATTCCCAGACAGAATACATAGCAGCTCAATGATAAAGCATCTGCTTTGCATGTACAAATCCATATATAATTTCAGTCATATCCATGCATGTCAGAAGGAGACCTTTGCATGAAATCTTGGAATGCAGGTGCCATCAGTGCTGATCATAATGATCAAGGCAACACTACTTTTTGACCATAGAAGAAAACTTCCAATATTTCTTCATCCTAAATGTCACAGAGAAATAACAGGTGAAGCTGACAGTTATTGCTGAGCATGGAGATAATTATATTTATATAAATGTACTACATTTACCACCTTGATATTACAATGAAAATATAAAATATAACTCTAATAAATCAGTTTAATGGAAACAGATTGTGTTTCTTAAAAGACACTAAGGAAGTTTATACTATCATCTGGACACAACAATGATGACTTTAAAAAAAGTCTAGCCTAATATCATAGCTCTAGATTCTGTGGATTTCTATGAATAACAGATTTACACTTTTATCTGATTTATAATAAAGCTCATATCAATCTCACTTATAATAAAGCTCATATCAACCTCACTTAGACAGTGCTTTAAGAATAATATAATATCTGGAAATGGAATTGAACCCAGGTTAAAATAAATAAGACATAGTCATCAACATGTACATCAGACCTATTTTGCTTGATAAAAAATAACACATGAAAATATTTCCTTTAATTGACACAAGAGCAGTGGTGCTTCAATGGTTAGAATGCAGTACTGCAGGCTAATTCTGCTACTGCTGGCGGCCAGCAATTCAGAAGCTGGTAGGCTAATACCAGGAGTTCAATCCTCACTGATTCAAGGTTGACTCAGCCTTCCATCCTTCCGAGGTTGGTAAAATGGGAACCCAGATTTTTGTTGGCAATATGCTGACTCTGTAAACCCCTTAGAGAGGGTTGTAAAGCACTGTGAAGCAGCATGTAAGTCTTCTATTGCTCTTGCTCTTGCTACATTTGCTACCAAAAACATATTATTGAAAAACTATTGAATGAACAGTGACAAAAGGGTTGGATTTAGAGTTGGAAGACCCTGCTAAACAGATGGGCTAATTTTTGGGAAAGACATCTTCTTGTAAACCAAGATTCTTATGTGAAAACATTAGGAAAGTTCCCTATCATCCATGCATGTTTTCATAATCTCTTAGAGAAGAGGCAATTTATAAAAACAATGAGCTCCTTCTGCCTTTAACATTTTTTATTAATTGTTTGATTGATTGATCGATCCCTCCCTCCCTTCCTTCCTTCCGTCTTTCCTTCCTTCCTCAGGTTAATATGACCATCCATCTCATGAATAAGTGACTGAGCAGTATATAATAATAAAAAAATTAACATATCAAAATATTCTTCATTAAGAATATTTTTTTTCTCTTAGAATTAATATCACTTTGCTCAAAATCTTTTGGAAAGCTTATTCCTGAAATAGGCTAAGCAAGAAACAGTTTTAAGAGTTAGTAATGTCTAATGTGCTTTAAAAGACCTAAACAAAAGACAAAAACAATGAAACAAAATACATGGTTTGCAAATTATTCTTAGGAATTTGTGTGTGTGGTGCTTGTGTGTGAATGTTTGTGTGTTTGTATAACATTATATGATGTGATACAAACTTCAGATAATATACATAGTATTTTACAATGCTGGTTTCCTCTATTATTAAAATGAAGATCTTTGATTTTCTACTGAAATTGAAGGAAAGAACCAATAGAAGGTGACAACATGAAGTCCAGTATGAGACTTCAACTGGACATTTTTCAGTGGATTCTATTTTCTGACCAGCAGTACTAAATTTGCATCACGGGAGAAATATTTTGGTTGCAAACTGCATTCCAGCTTTAGCTGTAAATAATATAAAAAGCATTTTTCTCCTGGCCAATTTGATGTAGTGTCTTTTCAAATTAAAATGTCTTTTTCATTTAGTAGACCTTGGGAATAATCAGAATAAACACCTAAAACTTCCTATAACTTCAGTATTTACAACTACTTCACTGCTACCTATGCCTTTTAAAATCGTAACGAGTCTACTTATCATCCATAAAATAAAAAACACATATGTTGCTGGAATTGCTTCAACTTTAAGTAGGATGCTTATTCTCATTTAAGATATGCCGTTGTTTGAGAGGAAGTACAATCAAATCCAAGGATTTGCATCAGATCCAGAGATTGTGCTATGTTAGAAACTTTGTACTATGTAGAATTCTACTTGGACACAGAAGCAATGAAAGTTGAGTCACGATGTGTATGAAAGCTTTAAAGCCAGATTCCTTATACAATATTCTATTTTCTTACTTCTTTCTCCTCCCCTCCTCTACCTCTGCTGATACCCCTCTTTCCATTTAGGGCCGCCTTTTCTCTTCTTATTTATTTTTAGAAGCTAAACTTGGGTACAATGCAGAGTGAACTTACAATCATATCTGCCATCTCTATTTTCTCCAATGCTTCCATGGTTTGCCCAATGTCCCCTTTGAAAGAGAGAACAAAAGAAATTAATAATAAAAAGTAGAAAAAATATATATTATGTTAACCATGTGCATAACAACCAATTCAGAAGAGAAACATCAGAATATCAAATACAATCAATAATTTAATACACAATAAAATCACATAAGCATAGTAAGCTGATCATACCCAACAAATTTGTACTCACCCAACTTCAAATTAATTAAGCAGGTATTCCCATACCCTAAAGTTTCAATAAAATATTAAGTTAAAATCCATAAAACAATAAAAATTAAGTCAACCTGTTGTAGCCAAAGCCACATTCAGGTTCTTCCACTGAACTATAGACTAAAACAGTGGTGAAATCTAAAATGTATTACTACTGGTTCTATGGGTGTGGCTTGGTGGTGGTGGGTAATGTGACTGGGTGGGCGTGGCCAATTTAAAAAAAAACTTTTAAAAAACCATTTTTTCTACAACCTCTTCGTCAAAGAGGTTGTAAAAAAATGCTTTCAAAAGGCTCTGACGATCCCAGCTGAGTTGTCTGATCAGCAGAGGCTTTTAAAAAAAGCTTCTGCCAGTCAGGCAACTCAGCTGGGATCATCAGAGGCATTTAAAAGAAAAAAAGGGTTTTTTTCTTTTAAAAGCCTTTGACGATCCCAGCTGAGCCGTGCGATCATCAGAGGATTTTTTTTTTTACTTTTAAAAGCATTTTTTGGCCGAAGAGGTTGTAGAAAAAATGCTTTTAAAAGTAAAAAAAAAGCCTCTGATGATTGTGCGGCTCAACTAGGCATGGGGGGGGGAAGCAGGGATTTTTGCTACCAGTTCTCCGAACCACCCACCTCCATCACTATCGGATCGGGCGATCCGGTCCGAACTGGGAGCATTTCACCCCTGAACTAAAATAAATATATTTGGACCCTTCTTAAATATATAAAAATTGGCTAAACAGAAGGGCGGCTCAGAACTTTGGGTAGAAGTGCAAAATGGAGTTTCAAGGTAATGAAGGCTATTTTCATTGCGCTTCTTTGTAATTTCTTAAAGTATCTTTTTTCCCAGGATGATGCAGTTCCCAAGGTGGAAAATCTCATTAGCTTGAAGAGTTTTTGCTTTCAATTTAGAAGTACTGTACAGCCCCACTGAGAAGTATCAGGGAGCTGTTTCCATAGGTTTTTTTGGCTCAGGTCTTGGAAACTGGAAGAAGACTCAGTAGAACTGGGTGTGACCAGTCACTAAAGAGTCACATTTTATTTTGGGTCTTGCTCTTATATGGAACTAGTAAATGGCATTGAACTCAGGGGTGAAATCCAGCAGGTTCTGACAGGTTTTGGAGAACTGATAGCGGAGATTTTGAGCAGTTCGGAGAACCGGTAGTGGAAATTTTGAGTAGTTCAGAGAATCAGCAAATACCACCTCTGGCTGACCCCAGAGTGGGGTGGGAATGGAGATTTTGCAATATCCTTCCCCCAGGAATGGGGAGGGAATGGGGATTTTGCAGTATCCTTCCCCTGCCATGCCCACCAAGCCACACCATGCCCACCAAGCTGCGCTCACAGAATCAGTAGTAAACAAAATTGGATTTCACCCTTGATGGAACTGTAAATGAACTGCACCTAAGGATAATGCAGGGTCAAACCAGTCTCATCCTGTTTTTCTCTTCCTGAATCATGTGTGGTTTCTTTACTTTCTTAGTAGGATTGGACTTTTTGCTGATCTTTAAACAACTGTATTCTTTCAACTTTGTAAACATCCTGTGATTAATTGACTTCATACAAAAATATACTGTGGTTAATTGCTTTGATACAGGTTTACTGTTCATCCTCTAGCCATAAAAAGGCAGTATTATTATTATTATTATTTATTTGATTTTTATACCGCCCTTCTCCAGCAGGACTCAGGGCGGTGAACAGCGAAGGTAAAACATAACATACAAAATTTAAAAACAGTTTAAAAGATATTAAATGATTTCGGCCCACAATTTAAAACAGTCCAATTAAAATCAATTACAAATTAAAATCGAAAGGATGGGATCAAGCCAGCCCGGCTAGATTAAATAAATGAGTTTTAAGGGCCTGACGAAAAGTCTGGAGGTCTGGTATCGTGCGTATCTCTGGGGGTAGGTCGTTCCAGAGAGCAGGTGCCACCACAGAGAAGGCTCTCCCCGTATGGCACGGTTCCTTACCATGGCTTTTCCGATGTTTCTGCCCATTAAAGCTGACTAAGAAAAATTCTTTCCTTGGTAACTATACAAGCGTAATTCTAAAGCTTTGCTGATTATAAACACACTGGTGTCCATAGTTTATTCTTTGCCAGGATTCAACACCTAGCAGTCACAACCATGAAAAGCTTTTAGAAGGATTTAAAGCCTTTAGAGCTGAAGAAGCTTCTTGGATGAAAAGTGAAATGTCTTCAAAGAAAAACCAGAAACTCCAATTGCCTCTTGAAAAAGCACCTTTGGGACAACCATGACCTAGAGGGATGAGAACAATGGGAAAGTCCAGGATAATGCAAACAATGCAGTTATAGAGTTACCTGTAAACTCTTACTGCAGTCCAAACACAAAACCTTCACGGTCTGCACCAGAAACATCACTCTATTGTCAGAAAGTGGCAGATAAAATTAGAGGCTGTTGCTGTTACAAATGTTTGCAAAAGCAGCCTATTATCCACAGGAACTTTATGAACATGACAACCAAGACAGGAAACTATGAACAATTTTGAATTCAGATGAGGGGATCAGAAACAAGGCAAATGGATGGTAGGAATCTCAGTTTTGTCACATTGAATCTGAGATGATGCATACTGTTCTGTCTCATAATGTTATTAGACAGCTTGAGATGGATTTCCCAAGCTATCATTAAGCATGGGATTGATACATATCCATATAATCAGTATACTGCATTTTTTTTCTAAAAACCCAGGCAAGTAATAAGTTAACCCATGGAAAGAATAAAAAGACAGAATAACAAAGATGCTAGGACTGATTCCTGTGGAATATCTATTTCAGGGAAAATAACCCATTATGAAAAGTCCCCAACAAATTAAAAACAACAACAACCAAGGTCTCAGACTAAAAGAAAACCACAAGAGGGCTACAGAACTAATGCTCAGGGATCTCAAGAAGGAGTGGAATTTTTGGTTATACAAATTATTGAATTTGCAGAAGGAGGACCAGCTCATATAACAATGCTTTGCCTAGGCCTGGGATCTGCAACCTTAAACACTCAAAGAGCCATTTGGACCTGTTTTCCTCAGAAAAGAAATCACTGGGAGCCACAAAACCTAGGTGGTTGTGGCCAACTCGATGTCACTCACTCCCACCCAGTCACATGACCTCCCCCCAACCACACTTAGCCAGGTTTTGTGGCTCCTGATGTTTTCTGTGGGTATCTCTCTCTCTCTCTGTCTCTCCCTCTTTCATCTCCCTCTCTCTCATCTCTCTCTCTCTTTCATCTCCCTCTCTCATCTCTCTCTCTCTCCCTCTTTCATCTCCCTCTCTTTTATCTCTCATCTGTCTCTCCCTCTTTCATCTCCCTCTCTTTTATCTCTCATCTGTCTCTCCCTCTTTCATCTCCCTCTCTCTCATCTCTCATCTCTCTCTCTCCCTCTTTCATCTCCCTCTCTCTCATTTCTCTCTCTCTCTTTCATCTCCCTCTCTCTCATCTCTCTCTCGTCTCTCATCTCTCTCTCTCTGTCTCTCCCTCTTTCATCTCCCTCTCTTTCATCTCTCATCTGTCTCTCCCTCTTTCATCTCCCTCTCTCTCATCTCTCATCTGTCTCTCCCTCTTTCATCTCCCTCTCTCTCATCTCTCATCTCTCTCTCTCCCTCTTTCATCTCCCTCTCTCTCATTTCTCTCTCTCTCTTTCATCTCCCTCTCTCTCATCTCTCTCTCTCGTCTCTCATCTCTCTCTCTCTGTCTCTCCCTTTTTCATCTCCCTCTTTCATCTCCCTCTCTCTCATCTCTCTCTCTTTTTCTTTCACTCTGTCTTTTGTGTGTGTGTGTGTGTGTGTGTTCCCTCTTGAACCATTTCCAAAAACAGGTGACGGTTGATGGTTTTTGTTTTGTTTTTTTGCTATGTTGTTCTTTCTTCTTCTTTGGGTGCTTTTTACCATATTTAAATCAAGAGTCATTTCAGGTTCCCAGATAAATGAAGCTCTTTTGTTCCCCTGCTATGGCTCCCTTACTCTGAGCCCACCACTGGCTGGCCCCGCCCCTCTCCCTCACCCTCCCAGGAGTGCCTTGCCTGGCCTGAAAAGGTAAGGGCAATGGCAGGGGTTGGAGACTTGCTCCATATTTCAGAACGGGAGTGAAGTGCCCCTGTACTTGCCATATCTCGCAGATGCTTCTTCCGGCCCTTGTTGGCGCTGCGCACATCTTGGTCATTTGGGGAGATGCACAACTTGCTCTCCACCCCGAGACACTGGCTTGGCCTGACTGTGGCTGATGCCACTGTTGTTGCCACCTCCATAGCTTGTCCGCTGCTCTCACAGCACATTGCACAGCACAGTTAAATTTAGCACACTTCACAATGGGGGAGATGGTGTCCCCTCTTCCTCCTGGAGCCAATTACAATGCAGAGCATCAGCTGCAGCCAGGCTGGGCCAGTGTCTCAGAGCAGAGAGCAAGTCACTTATCTCCCTGAGCGACCGAGGTGCACGCAGCACCAACAAGGGCCAGAAGAAGTGCCTGTGAGATATGGCAAGTACAGGGGTGCTTTGCTCCCGCTCTGGGATAAGGAGGAACTCTCCATCCCGCTGTCACCCTTACCTTCTCAGGCCAGGCAAGGAATGACTTGGAGGGTGAGGGTGAGGGACCAGCCAGTGGTTGATTCAGAGGACAGGGAGCCACAGCAGGGGGACGAAAGAACCGCATGCAGCTCCAGAGCCACAGGTTGCAGACACCCAGCCTAGGCCATTCAGATATCAGTCAACAAGACAGTGCCATTACAGTAATGATGGCTTGCCAAGAACCATAATTAAAAGGGGTCACTGAAATAAAAATAACCAAGATGAACTGCCAGTGAGAACAGGGAATATTTCACCAGGATTTCTAAGAAGAAGAAAAGGAGAAGAAGAAACTGAAAGAACACAATGATGAAGGAAACCTTTCAACAATGGATGAAAGACAGTTTGTGTAAAGGTAGATTGATGAGGTGAGAATCTTTGACTCTAATCCTAGAAAAACTATTTTGTAAACAAGGGACAGGTGGTGGAAATTTTCTAGGTTGGGGAATGGACAACTACAAGGCCATTTTCTTGCAAAGTTTGAAGGAAGGAAGGGATGGATGTTTGGAGGGAGGGAGGGAGATAATTTAATCAATGTACCTGGTACAAATGTTTTACTGAATTTGGAAAATTGCCAGTGGCAAGGGAGCAGTCTATCAGATGGTTAAGTAAGAACAGTTTTAGGTAGAAAGGAAGTAAACAGGAAAGAGGAGACTGAAAAAAGGAGACAAATTGCAAGAGGAATGAAGAAAATAATTGCTTCTCTTTCTGAGTTATTGACTAGAATTATTTTTTTTCTATATGACTGAAAAATTAATATAGTGGTGGAAGAAAACAGATGGACAGCACTCAAGCAGTTTTGCTCATATTTTCCACAAAAATATTGTCCATAGCAATTGGCAGTTAAAACACAGTTAAGACAAAGTCACTAGAACCAAGAGAGACTGAAGTGTATAGAAAAGTTGATGTGAATATTGGGTTTAAGAGAAGATAGTAGTTAAAAACCAGTTATCCTAATTCAGAGAATCAAAGAATTAGTGGGATAGAATCATGAAAGAAAGGACGCCAAAGGAGGGATAAAATAAAATGTAAATGACAAAAATTAAAATATTTTTAAAATTATTTTAAATAATTTATTTATTTATTTATTTATTTATTTATTTATTTATTTATTTATTTATTTATTTATTTATTTATTTATTTATTTATTAGATTTCTATACCGCCCTACTCCCGAAGGACTCAGGGCGGTGCAGAGCCAAACAATAAAAACACATACAATACAAAATTTAAAAAATAGAATAAATTCAGATTAAATAATTTTGGCCCCGACAAATTTAAAACCCCAAACTTTTTAAACCAATTTAAAATTGAATATATAAAATATTAAAAGATATTTAAAATTTTAAAAATCTTTTATAAAAGAGGGGGAAAATTAGGCCAGGCCGGCCTGGTGAAATAGTAAGGTCTTTAAGGCGCGGTGGAAGGTGCGCAGATCCGGGATCCTCCATATCTCTGGGGGGAGCTCGTTCCAGATAGTAGGTGCCCCCACAGAGAAGGCTCTCCCCCTGGGGGCCGCCAGTCGGCATTGTTTGGCTGACGGCACCCGGAGGAGTCCCTCTCTATGGGAGCGTACCGGCCAGTGGGAGGCTATTGGTGGTAGTAGGCGGTCCTGCAAGTACCCGGGTCCTAAGCCATGGAGCGCTTTAAAGGTGGTAACCAGAACCTTGAAGCGCACCCGGAAGACCACCGGGAGCCAGTGCAGCTCGCGCAGGAGGGGTGTTACATGGGAATGCCATGTTGCTCCCATTACCACCCGCGCGGCCGCACTCTGCGCCAGTTGGAGCCTCCGGGTGCTCCTCAAGGGGAGCCCCATGTAGAGAGCGTTGCAATAGTCCAGGCGGGAGATGACAAGGGCATGAGTGACCGTGCGTAACGAGTCCCGATCCAGAAAGGGACGCAACTGGCGAATCAGGCGAACCTGATGAAAAATCCTCCCGGTCACGGCTGTCAAGTGCTCTTCTAAAGACAGCCGTGAATCCAGGAGGACGCCCAAGTTGCGAGCCCTCTCCGTGGGGGCCAATGATTCGCCCCCAATAGTCAGTGATGGCGTCAACTGACTATATCGGGACGTCGGAAACCACAGCCACTCGGTCTTGGATGGGTTGAGCCTGAGCCTGTTCCTCCCCATCCAGATCCGTACAGCCTCCAGGCACCGGGACATCACTTCAAGGGCATCGTTGGGGTGATCCGGGGTGGAGATGTACAGCTGGGTGTCGTCAGCATACTGATGGTACTCCACCCCGAAACCATGGATGATCTTGCCCAGCGGCTTCACATAAATGTTGAACAGGAGAGGCGAGAGGACCGACCCTTGCGGCACCCCACATATGAGGGGCCTCGGGGTCGACCTCTGTTCCCCTGTCAACACAGACTGCGATCGGTCAGAGAGAAAGGAGGAGAACCACCGCAACACAGTGCCTCCCACCCCCAACTCTTCCAACCGGTGCAGCATGATACCATGGTCGATGGTATCAAAAGCCGCTGAGAGATCTAACAGGACCAGGACAGAGGAGCACCTCCTGTCCCGAGCCCTCCAAAGATCATCAACCAATGCGACCAATGCCGTTTCCGTGCTGTACCCGGGCCTGAAGCCCGACTGGAATGGATCCAGATACGTCGTTTCATCCAGGTGCTGGGGGAGCTGTTGCGCGACCACACTCTCAACAACCTTCGCAACAAAGCGAAGGTTGGAGACCGGACGATAATTTACCAACATTGCCGGGTCCAGGGAAGGCTTCTTGAGGAGAGGCCTCACCACCGCCTCTTTCAAGGCGGCGGGAAAGTCACCCTCATCTCAGCGAAGCGTTTATAATCCCCTGGAGCCAGCCTCGTGTCACTTCCCGGGAAGCCAGTACTAACCAGGAAGGACACGGGTCCAATAGTTGAATAGTTGAATTGTCCCACAGAGAATTGAGTTGTCCTAAGTAAGTTGGTGCAGCAAATTGGCCATGATGAGTTGATCATGGCTAGTTGGCCATGTTGACTTGGCTGTGGCGAGTCATGTACAGTAGTATATATGTCCAATACATCCTTAGTAACACTGCAGAAGATAGATGTTAATTTATCAACCAGAGCATCACTAGGAATAATAAAAGCCAGCTTGGCTGTCTGGGGAATTCTTGGAGTTGAAGTCCACACATCTTCAAATTGCCAAGGTTGAGAAACACTGGCCTAGATATCTCAATTAGAAATAATGTGAAAATGAGAAGAGAGGAAAAAGGGGAAAAAAAAACACTTAGAAGTGGTCTAAAAGATTGTAATTTGGTACAGAGTTATCCATGGGAGTGAATAACTCTTCTATAAAGTTTGTCTTTAATATTCTAATTCCTATATTTGGGGACCACTGTCTAGGTTGTAAGGCCTTAGAAATGTATCTGAACATGGCCAAGCTCATTTTAGATGGGTATGTCATCATCTTCCTTCTCAGAAAGTTCTCTGAAGGTTTGCAGAATTAAGATGGTGTTAATTCAGCCTTGTAAATCTGTATAACTGGTTTGGAATGCAGGATGTGAATCTTCTCACTGTTTTCATCATTCAAAAAAGAAAATAAATGAGACATGTTAGATTAGAAATGACAGAAAATAGGCTTTTGGAATTAACAGTGTGCTGTTCCTGGAATTTTCAGTATCTTTTGTTTTATTCTTTAATCCTGAAATTCATATTCAATCCTTTTTGTCCACAACCATTATTTCTACTTGTCATAAGGTTTACATTTAAAGAGACAATAAAGATTAAACAAAACAAAAGAAAGACTAAAGACAGAGAGAAGAAATTGGAATGGTTTTAATCACTGAGCAAAAACTAAGATGACTTTCTCCAAAATACAACAAACATGTTAAAATGTTGGTACATTCCAACCTGTTAAGTGTCACTGGACAGTACTTTTATCTATTTTACTTTGGGACAGCTGTACATTTTGGGGCATATATGGAATTTGAGAATTTGCCACCAATGCACTCCCAAATTCAGTGTCACAGGAATGAGGCTTAAATATTTACGGAAGCATTGCCAGGACTATGAAGAAAAAAAAAAAAGTCATCCAGGACCACAGGAAGCTGTTTACCACCTAAGATTATCTTTGCCTGCTTATTGGTATGTTTCAGGGGTGAAATCCAGCAGGTTCTAATAGGTTCTCGAGAACCGGTAGTGGAAATTTTGAGTAGTTCAGAGAAGTGGCAAATACCACCTTTGGCTGGCCCCAAAGTGGGGTGGGAATGGAGATTTTGCAATATCCTTCCCCCAGGAGGGGAGAGAATGGTGATTTTGCAACATCCTTTCCCTGCCATACCCACAGAACCGGTAGGGAAAAAAATTGGATTTCACCCCTGGTATGTTTGTTTTTCTCAGCAGATTGAACACTTTCATACAAAGCAATGGGCTACAGCAGGGGTGTCAAACTCAAGGCCCACAGGTCAGATCTGGTGCTCAGATCTGGCCCGCATGGCCACACTGGAAACAGTGAAGGACCAGCCCATGGTGCCTCTGGCAGCAAAAATGGAGCATGGGGAGGCTGTGTGAGGCCCACCTGGGCTCTGTTTTTGGCCCCGATGGCCTCCTGCAGCCCTCTGCCAGTGAAAACGAGCCTGGGGACGTCATGTGGCCCACTGGGCTCTGTTTTTGGCCCCGATGGCCTCCTACAGCCCTCTGCCAGAGAAAATGGAGCCAGTGATGTTGAGCTACCCACACCCACCCTGGCCATGCCCCCCAGCCTCCCAAAGTCAAACACAACCTTGGTGTGGCCCTCAATGAAATCGAGTTTGATACCCCTGGGCTATAGCTTACTAACTTTTATAAGGTTAGTTATCATCAAACATACCTACAGATCTGATCTTATTACAGATCTTATGTCATCTGATCTTATTTTATAGAGGGCCAGGACATTCTTGGAAATAATGCCACAGCTGCCATTTCAATTCACAGCATGTCAGGTTCCAATTTATTTATTAATTTTAAAAATTAAAAGTCTTAACGAAAATTAGGTGGAGCTGGAAGTCTAGAAAATCTAAGGGAGAAATTAGTGGTCATGGACATAAAGGTGTTTATTCTGTTCTAATTATTTTTTCCCACCTTGAATTGCTTCACTTTTCCAGTTCAATCATCACAACACTTACACAACCAACTTGGCAAATCCCTTCTTTTTAAATATATAATCTCCTCTTGCAATCAGCTCATGATCTCTGAAGCATGAACTGCAATACCACTCACCAAGGGACATAAGTAATGATATTATACAAATTTGTGCAGTGAAATTTTTACTGCATGGTTTTCCTTTTGTAGCCTCTCTATATCTGAAAAAGCAATACACATCTGACAGGCAAACATCAGCAAGTAAAAAAAAACCCACTAAACAAGAAGCTTTGGCTTAGATGACTTCAGCTGGGTTTGTAATTAAATCATATGGGAATGAACTGGGAATGTGATTTATTTTAATTGGACCATAAATAAGAAAATAAATAAATAAAGCCATATTATCTCTTGCAATAGCAACGGACACAATCAAGAATGATATGTGATAAGCTTGGTTATTTCGAAGTTCTGAAGAGAGTCCTTGGTCTTTTCAGATGTTTTCCACCAAATAATCATAGTGCCGGCTACACTACCAAGATGCATGTTCCAACCAATAGGCCTGTCCATCTGTATTTAGATTACTTGTTAAAGTGTCTTCTCCGTTACTTATGTATTCTCATCTTCTATATCGTAAAATGTAAAGAAATTGAGATGCAGATGGTTCCAATAAAAAAATAAAAATGAAAGGCTATTACAACAGTCAATTCCCTGCATTAATAAAATATACTGTTGCAAAGTTCAGCAGCAGGAAAATTACTTTCAATTTCAGAGTCTCCAATAATTGACTTGCTGCTTTAGAATAACAGAGTTAGAAGGGATTTTGGAGGTCTTCTAGTCCAACCCCTTGCTTAGGCTCTTCTTTAAAACTTCCAGTACTGGAGCATTCTCTACTTCTAGAGGCAAGTTGTTCCACTGATTAATTGTTCTAACTGTCAGGAAATTTCTCCTTAATTCTAAGTTGCTTCTCTCCTTGATTACTTTCCACCCATTGCTATATGTAGTATAAATATTGGAAGCGGTATAGAACTGCAAACTTCCTGAAATCAAACTTTTACTCTTTTCTTGAGAGCTTCGGAATAGGTTTTCTAGGAATAAGGTACTTTTTGTTAAAAGACTAACCCAGAGAGGAGAAAACATTCTTGTCCCCCGTCTCTGATGGTGATGATGGTTATTTTACCATAGAGCTTTTGTGGGAAATAAGAATTCAAGCTACTCAGAAGTCAATAGCCAGTTGCTTTCTCATTAGGAAGACAAAACTACATAAAATATATATTTCCTGTTTTTAATAAATTGGGCCCAGGGCATTCTTTGGTTGTACTTGAACAATCTTAAATTAGTTTCCAGACAGATTTCTCCCTGCTCTAATCAACAACCAGACTAAATGTTGTATTATGATAACACTTCTAATCATTTTTCCTGTGACTTTGTCCTTTTAAGCTCTCTATTAACTACGTAAAAAAGGGACATTTTTTCTAAATTTACTCCATGTTCGGCCTTATTTTGAAGGATTTACGTGATTTGCTATAAAAAGAGCCAGCATTCTAAAATATTTCCTTCATTTTTGCAAATGGTACAAACAATCTGTGAACAATATAAAAGGGTCTTTTATTTTTCACATATTTACCAGTTACTTTTTACATATATAGAATAGAATAGAATAGAATAGAATAGAATAGAATAGAATAGAATAGAATAGAATAGAATAGAATAGAATAGAATAGAATAGAATAGAATTCTTTATTGGCCAAGTGTGATTGGACACACAAGGAATTTGTCTTTGGTGCATATGCTCTCAGTATACATAAAAAGATATGATACATTTGTCAAGAATCACAAGGCATAACACCCAGTGACAGTCATACGGTACAATAAGCAATCAAATCATACTAGTAAACAATCAATATCAATATAAATCTCTAGAATATCAGGTAATTTAATACAGCTTTCCAAAAAGATAAGTTCGGTATGGGACAAACATATTTTTAGAAATCTGCATTTTTTCCCTTAAAATTGTATATGTTGTTTTCACCTAGTTATGGATTTCTAAATTACAGAGGTTACATTTTATGATTCACTACAACTCTGGCTTGAATTATGTAATACCTGGATAAACTTGGTGAATGTTATTGACCTTTTTCAGATGCAAGTTATTCAACAGGTGAATTATCAAGCTTTTTTGTGTGTATGCTGTCATAATAGATACAAGCTTAGAAAGGTTTTTAGTGTGTGAGAGATCCTTGAAACTTAGCAAAATGCCCTTAAATCAAGCTTATTTTTCAGTGGCTAGAAGGAAACAGCTGTTTTATATATAAATTTAACAACTGCCCCATTGTATTTCAGTTTTCAAGCGCATTATTTTTTTTATATCAGCATATCTTTTCTTCTGATAGTTTACTTTTTCCAAGTTCAGGATGACAATAGTGCTTAATGAGTGTTATGAAGGTTGTGTTTAAATTAATTATCCAAAACGCTCTCTGCTTACTATCTTGACATAAAGGAGGACACCTCTGTGCTTCCTTTTTTATTCTTTTTAAAACTTGCTATTCTTTTTCGTATCTTTGTACAGTTCTGTGAGGAAAAAACAAGTCCACCCTCCTGATGACTACACTTCTAAAGCCTTCTTGCAGCTATAAATAATGAATACATCTTAGAGTCTTGGCTTAAGGGATTTTCAGATTTAAGGAAGTTTGGTTTTTCATCTTCCCCTAATTAAATAGAATATGTATAACTAGTATTATTGGTTTATTCTGTCCCCCCTGCCTCCCATATACAACTGCAGACAGATAGTGACCCCATTCACTTATTTCTCTGCAATAAACATCATTTGTTCTGGTAGTCCTCGTTCATCACAAAGTTAATGAAGGGTAATTATTAAAGATTTTTCCTCAGTCATTGTAATTAACACTGCACCTCAAATTGGCTCTGTGCAGAGAAAGTGAGATATTTCTTATTCTGCATCTCCCCGGTGATGTAAACTGGCAGGAGAGATAACAGCATGCCTTAAACTTGTTACTGCTAAATACCAAAATCAGGATACAAATTAGACAGAGGTGCCATGAAAACCATTAAAGCTGTTATCTCTAATACTACATTGCATTGTTTCTTGGATACATGTGGCTGGCTTCCCTATGAGTGCATGAAGCCTTCCGCTGAGAAAGTATGCACACACTTTGGAATAGTCCAAAGAAAGGTTAAGATACTTGTCAAAGTCGTCAAAGAGATTTGCTTGTTTTAAAATAAGTTCATTAAGGTTTATGTTCAAAAATGAAGGAGGGAGAGCAATCCGAAGAGGATAAGGAAGAGAAAATAAAACAGCAGAAAATTGTCTAACTGAAAACCCTGTCAAATATATATTGAGAAAAGCAGAAATAGAAAGTAGAAAATAGGTACCACAGATTCACAATAGCTTCCCACCCTTTTTTTTTCTTGAGCACATTCAGAGAGCAGATGTGTATCAGAATTAGAATCTGCATTGTGAAATCCTAGACCTCTTGTTTAAGGGGGAAAAGAATACTGGAACTGCCAAATACAAATGGTCCCTTCATCCCTAGATACCACCAGGGGTTTGGAAGAACCTCTAACTAAGATTCTGTGCAGTTCAGAGAACCCCCCCAAATCCCAGTTCTGGCTGGCCCCACCGTCTATCATACACTGCCTCTTTAATTTTTTTAAAACATAACTTTGCTTGGAGAAATAAAGCACTTTCTTCCCAAAAATATTATCTGGAAAGTTAAAAAAAAAAAAAGAAATAGAATGGAAAAGGCAGTATGCCTTATTATCTGCAAGAACTAGCATTAAAAATGTGGTATTCTATGCATAATACATGCGAAATTTGTACTGGCTCTTAGCTGAACATTCTTGCAGTTCTATTAATTATTAGCAATTTCTCTTTCACTGCTTTGCTTCAACTGTGTGCAAACAGCAAATATACTTTTCTGCATCACCAGCTGGTGATGTTTGTTATCAGGTGTTGACATCTCTTTGCACCTGGGCCCCAAGAGAAGAGTTTCAACAGTAGTTTTTTTTTAAAAAAAATATTAAATATTGTATGTATTATATATGTCTGGTCTTCCAGATCAGGATAACATTCTGTGGGAAGACTCATTAAAATGAGTTTGTTACTTCTCTTCAAGATAATACTTCAGTGCAATTTCAGTGCAATTCAGCTTAAGGCATCGTTGGAAATCCTCCAAGTTTCAGTGACCAGACTGATATCTACGAAGCAGAAATCTTAATCTCAAATGTCACATGGTACCAACTATGCTGCCAATCTGCAAGAGAAGATGAGGTGGGAAACAGCTAACTGTAACTCAGCATGTAAAAAAAAGTAAATTCCTATTATATTGATATCTGCTCCTTCAGTTTAATTTCTTGTAAAGTCTTGCCATTTTTCTAGGATCTGATTCTTCAGAAATTCATCCTAGCTGCCAGTGAACATCCCTTGGAAGCAAAAAATATATATGCATAATTTATAAATTAAAATTACCCAGGTAGTATCTGCTACATGAAAAAAGCCGAAGTGTTTTATCATGATAATGTTTTGTTTGCTAGTTGAATTGGCTCATAGTTACAAGCTTTCTCTAATATCAGATGACATCTTAAAATGTAATGAGAATATTTTAGAACTTTGAAGAATGAAGCATTCTTCTATACATCAATGAATGGTCACACTGGCAGGACAAAACCTATTAATATTCATTATTTCATACTTAACATTTATTTCATTACATCCTGGAGTTCATTCAGATATGTAATTTGCCACGGATACTTTTTATTCATATATGTAGTAAATTGCCTATTGAGATTCAGAAAAGACCAGTATATAACTTTAGTATATTGGTTCTGGCAGGGCTGGTGTGACTTAAATTGAAAAATGCAAATTAACTGGATATTTTACTATTATTATAGACTATTTTCAATACTTTCTTGTGGCATTTTTGTTTCTGTCTGTTCTTCAGAAGTCTTTTAAATAAGAATCTAATTTCAAATGGGTTTTAAAATCTGATCACAAGATTTTAGTGATTAAGGCATTAAAAATAAATTTATTTCCCAAGTATTCCCAGGCATAATTTATAAAAGATCCTTGCAATTCTATGTAAAAAGTATAGTCTTCTAACTTTTGATTATTTCATTAATTCTGTTCTTTGACTCATTGATGTATATTAGAATTATCGATGTGTTTTTAGCACCAGTTTTATGAATTCCATGAAAAGCTGGCTTATCTGGTTTTGGATTTAGCGAAAACAACCTAAGTTCTTTCCTAACCACAACATTTAAAGTCATGAATTTTCTACATTTAAAGGTGGATCATAATTGTATGCATGTTCTGGTAATTCATTATAGTAAGTGAATATAAGATACAAAAATGTGCATTGTATGAACACTTGTTTAGAAAACAAGAGGATGAAAATGCTACCAAAAGAAAGACCTGTGTCAGGTGTGCAAGACCAGGATCACATGAAATTCCAACGAAAATGATTTATTACTATTCATGTCTATGCACAGGAATCTACTAACAATTAGCATTGATGCCAGCTATGGAATTCGAGAGCAGTTGGACTTTCCGACTACATAGATACTCTAGTCTGATTCCTCCTTTGACTCCACTCCCAAGTTCAGCTACTACACCAAGAGCCTTGGTGGTGCAGCGGACTAAGTGCTGTTATGTAGCACTTAGTTGCCAGCTGCCTGCAATTAGTGCAAGTTCAAATCTCACCAGGCTCAAGGTTGACTCAGCCTTCCATCCTTCCGAGGTAGGTAAATTGAGGACCTGGATTGTGGGGCAATAAGATGACTTTGTAGAAACACCGCTTATGCGGGGCCAAAAGCCCTAATAAGCAGGTATATACAAAAGAATGAAGGCTATTGCTATAAGTGCATTGTAAGCCACCCTGAGTCTTCGGAGAAGGGCGGCATATAAATTGAACTAATAAATAAATTGAACTAATAAATACTCTATCTTCTACAGCCTGCAATGTAAGACCTGTGTTTATTGCTAATGAATTATGGTCAGAACAAAACATCAAGGCTTACTAAATAGATAGATGATAGATAAATGTTAGATAGATAGATAGATAGATAGATAGATAGATAGATAGATAGATGATAGATAGATAGAAAGATAGATAGATAGAAAGATAGATAGATAGATAGACAGACAGACAGACAGATAGATGATAGATGACAGATGACAGATGATGGATGGATGGATAGATAGATAGATTATCTATCTATCTATCTATCTATCCATCCATCCATCATCTGTCATCTGTCATCTGTCTGTCTGTCTGTCTGTCTGTCTGTCTGTCTGTCTGTCTATCTATCTATCTATCTATCTATCTATCTATCTATCTATCATCTATCGATAGATAGATAGATAGATAGATAGATAGATAGATAGATAGATAGATAGATGAGAGGGGGATGGATGGATGGATGGATGGAAGGAAGGACATGCAGCAGGCATGCAGGCAGATGGACGGACAGACAGACAGACAGAGAGACAGGCAGATAGATATAGGCTTATTACAAATGAATCGTGGTCAGAAGAAAACATGCACAAAGATTTACCTAATATATATTGGCACTGCACAAAGCATTTGTCAAGATATTTCAGTACCATTCTGGATTTGCTGCAGAAGCCATGAAGCAACTACAGCTACTTGAAGGCTTCTGTAGCTACTTGGATGGATTATACACACAATATATATACAGTAGACAGCTACTCCAATACCACCCCATTATTATTTATATCTGCTTTCCATTTTCAAGAGCTAGGCATCAATAAAAGTTCTAAGAAGCAACACATCACAGAAAAGAAGTACCTTGGTCTCATTGGTATTGGCATCCTCGGAGGGCAAGGTAACGATCAATTCTAGTGCAGATATTTGCACCCAGTTTAGATTATTTGCAATTATTTTTTTTATCTGTTACATAATCATAAGGAATGGGGCAGCAGTATTTTAAGTGAAACAATTCAGGAGTGAGAATAGAAATATGATCTTTTTCCCAGCAACCTTTTTTCATGTAATACATTTCTGCCTTCCCAAGAATATTATAATGTTTGCATAATTCATAATTCTCCTCTTGAAGTTGCATGACAGGTAAGTGTACCAATGTTAGATTAGCCATCAATATTTCATTTTCTCCAATATTTTTAATCAATTGCCTTTTCCATTAATTAGAAGAAAAAATATTTTTTTAACAAAACATTCCATGGCTTGTCTCAAAGGTGGTTTTTTTTTCTTCAAAAGGCAATTGGTCTCTTTTTTCCTCAAAGAAGAAGAAAACATTTTGCTTCTCATCCACAAAGCTTTGTCAGTTCTGATGGTGGGGGATGGACGAATCCTTCCATTCTGCCCCCAAAACTGATGAAGCTTCTTGGATGAGAAGCGAAATTTCTTCTTCTTCTTCTTCTTCTTCTTCTTCTTCTTCTTCTTCTTCTTCTTCTTCTTCTTCTTCTTCTTCTTCTTCTTCTTCTTCTTCTTCTTCTTCTTCTTCTTCTTCTTCTTCTTCTTCTTCTTCTTCTTCTTCTTCTTCTTCTTTTTTTTTGAAAAACAAAACAGTCCATTTGCTTTTTGAAGAAAAAAAACACCTTTGGGACAACTATGAGCTGGATGACTGATGACATTCATCTCCACAGACATTTGTTCCATGGCTTATAATTATATTTTGTAGAATGAAAACCGAAAGGCATTTCAACTTACTTGAGGGGATAACTGTTTCTCTGGCTGCTCCCCAGAATCCATAAAATTCAGGAGTGAGTTTTGAGGAGTGAAGAATAAGCCATTGCTTGACTTCATTCTGTCTCATTCCAGGATTGGAAAATCCAAATTCAATGGAATTCAATACTGGGTCTTATGGATACCTCATTATGTTGTCATTTATCTCTGTATTAAGATATTGCCTGCTTTACCCATGCAAGGAAAATTCCTATGATCTAGGGGTGAAATCCAGCAGGTTCTGGAAATTTTGAGTAGTTCAGAGAACTGGCAAATACCACCTCTGGATGGCGCCAGAGTGGGGTGGGAATGGAGATTTTGCAATATCTTTCCCCTAGGAGAGAGGAGGGAATGGGAATTTTGCAGTATCCTCCCCCTGCTATGCCCACAGAACCAGTAGGGAAAAAAATTGAATTTCACCCCTGCTACAATCCCATAATCCTGTGATTGTAAAATGCTGTATGATTTAGAATACAGACTAAAAGCTGTAATGCTTTGCTATGAAAAGCAAAGAAAGAGGCAAAACGAAAAAAATAACAAGTAGAAAATTAATGCAGCAGAGAGCCTCATGCTTCTGACCCAAACTTTTATGGGTTAAAGGAGGCTTTAACCCATAAAAGGTTCAAGAACAATAAGATGATTATGATACTTCAATATCTGCATCTACAAACCAAGTTTACACCTCACACGGTGGAGCAAAACCAGTGTAACATGGAGCATTTTATGCATATCTGATTTGAGTTAGATTAAAATTCCTTTCCATTTTCATTTTTACTCACTTTCTATTTTGTCATCACTTTTTCACTTTAGGGTTCACTGTCCATCTGTGAGAGGATGTGGTGTTGAATTATTAACACCCTGTTGCTCTTTTAGAGGAACCATTTGCCGTTTAGATCAAGTTAAAGCAGACCCAAGAGTAAAGAGAAGAAATACTAATTAGGTTAATACAACAATATCTTCATGTTTTAACTGATCTTGTAAACTTCCCAGCAGTATAATGACACACTTGATACTTCATTTTGAAAATAATAATAAAGGAGAGAGAGAGAGAGAGAGAGAGAGAGAGAGAGAGAGAGAGAGGGAGGGAAGGAGGGAGGGAGGGAGGGAGGGAGGGAGGGAGGGAGAGGAAGAGAGAGAGATGGATCTGTCATTACAACATGGGTATATGTATCGTAGGCAGCAGAACGCTTAAGTCTTCCTCTTCCTCTTCTTCAGACAAAAGAGCTTTAAGTTGCATATGGCATTTTTAAATTAAATTTATAGAGTTTGATTTTCAATAACATAACCATAGCTACAGATATGATGGATTACACTTTCGGCATAATGCAGGGATGAATATACAGATGAATTGGTTCAGGGCTCCATGCTGTGCCTCATGCATTAATCATGAAGCATCATGCTTATGCAAATGTGAAAAAGCCCAATTAGGCACACAGCACAGAGCACTGGGGATAATGTTGTGGGCCATTGAGCTTTTGAAATACATTCCCTGGCCAAATTTTTCAAGGAAAAGCAGATTTGAGATACCTTTTTACTATGGGAAACAGGTGTACAATTGTTCTGCTTGGTCCTTATTTTATGTCTTTGCCCTTAAAACAAAACTTTATCTCTCTTGGCATGACTTTCCTTAGTCATTGAACAACTGTGGTGCAAATTCCAAAGTCACTGACAAGAAAATAAAATGTTCTTTCAGAAGGCAGGCGTGCCAGGAATATTGCAATGTTTCCCAATATTTAGATATTTGCTCTCTGTGCTTCAAAAGGCTCCACATTTCAGAATGTGCTCTGATTTCCACCAGCATATTTCTTGAGCCTCTCTCCCATATGCACTTAATCAAAACCATCTGATTTACACTCAGAAATACCTACTGCACAAAAATGCAAATACTTTGAATATTAAGAACTACGCCTTGGAATGTGCTGTCACATTAGGGAGACTAATTCATATTCAGGTTTAGGAAGTTGTGCTTTTAGGAAGCTGATCAGTGGGCAGCATTTTCATTTCTTTCGACAGCTGCATTTTTCACATTTATCAACAGAATTTGGTTAAAGCATGAAGCAAACATTTGTTTATCTACTTCACATGAAAGGGGAAAAAAAATAGAAAGACTTATTCTAATGGAAACCAATACATCAGTTTCTTAATAATTGATGTACAAATGTTCTATTGTTGACAAATAGAAAGGATTTGATTAAAATTGTCCATTGAGTAGAGTATCACTGAATAGACATTTGTCTTTTCATCAATTAACTGATTAAAATAATTTTTTGCATTGAAATATCAAACTCTGCAATCCTCAAATTTTTTACTTGCAAATCATTCCCACTACATTTTCCAGCCCATGTTCCTCCTAGTTTGTCATCAATCCCCACAGATCCCAAACATAATTCAACCTCACTTAGCCAATTAACCTTGAGAACACCAGCCTATCGATGCTTACTCTCTCTGCCTCAGAAGAACTGGTCTCAACTGTCCAACCTCGTTGTAATAAAAAGAGAAGCACAAAATCTTAGGTTCACCATAGTGCTGATCTGCCTAGCCTCGTGAAAAGTGTTACCACACCAATTCTTCGTAGTGTAGCAAGCTATCAAGGCAACAAAGCTCTGTTTGAAGGTTTCTCCCTGAGCTAGCTGAGTGAAATAGAACAGGGAGATTGAGGATTATGGCAGCAGGCTTTCCAATGAGAAAGAAATTCCTATAATACAAAGAACAAATTTGCTGGAACGGTGTTACGCATAGTGGAGAATCAGGAGGAGGGGCTTGCTTTCAAATGGTAAGAGAAGAAGTGACATTTCAGGACTCTGAAGCACATTACTGCTGGGTTGTTGTTGATCTCGTGTGACAGGTAGGAAAGTACAGAGCAGGTAAAATGCAGCAAAATTTCCATTTGATAGGATCTGATTTTTTTTTTCCATTGTGAAATATAGATCTTGTTTCTCACAAATAAAATGAAGCTTGGAAAGAAACTTTTTATCCAAAACTGGTGAAGTCTTTGTTGATGAATAAAATGAGTGAATTCTACTGGACCCAGAAAGACCTGATTTCAAAATTCAAGGTGTTCTTGAGAGTCTTTTCAAAGAAATCAGGAAGTGGAGGAAGAGCCAGGAAATGTTCACCAGTGAACTCCTTCCTTGCAGGATAGTTCAAATCCATGGCGGTATGTTTGCAAGCTATTCCAACACATCTAGATCTCCAATTCAATGTTATCATTTTTCCTGTCAGTAAAATGTACACACACACCCAATTCTTAACCCTGTTTTGAACTACTCTCACTCTATTTGATTGAATCAGGAACTGCAAAGATGTAAGCTTATATTTCTTTTGTTATGGGGTATCCTGTTGGAATGTAGGGTAAATATCCCATCAACATTACTAGCTTGTCAGTCAATTGCAAGGTTAAAAGCAAACTAGAGGAACCTGGTTTGGTAAAATACACTCCTAGGTTCCAGTCATTAAAAAAGTTAAGAAAGTAGAGAAAATAATAGTTATTATAGATGGCTTCAGAAAATCTCCATGTTAACTACCATGTTTTCCGTGAACTTTATCTCTGTAGTATAGAGGTCAAAAAACTCTTCAGCTATTGATCCCATTGTAAAGGTTTAGATTGTTTAACAATCCCCAAATGTTCATTATATAAAATTAACATAATAAATATTTCCTTATCTAATTTGAGATTAGCTATGATTAGATACTAATCAACAATAACAACATTGACTCCTTGAGCCCAATTGGAATATATTCAATAGGAATATTGATCCCCCTGTGGGTCAATATTGAAGACTTTGGAGAATCCTGTTGTAGTGGAATGCTTGTTTTTTGCATTTATCTTAGATATTGGATGCATGTAAGAATTCCATCTTTCACTGTAAACCTCCATAGCTTTCTGCAGCCTTCTTGACTCCCTATGTTTTCCTTCCTCAAAGATGTGATAGCAGCGCTTCCCAGAGAACTTTTTCAGATCTGGAAACATGGAAATATAGGCTGACTGTTATCTTGCAACAATATTAAAGAATATTAATATTATTTAATATTAAAGACCTAAAGTGGAAGTCTTGGGGAACTTCTAAAGGAACTTCTAAAACAACCAGAGAATGAAATAGAGAAAAAATGTAGAAAAAGAAAAACACTGAGATCTCCAAAAATAGTATGGTATAGTATTCAATTGCAGGTCCTTTTCCATTTCTTGTCTGTTTATTGCTGAACTTTACTAATTAAAATTCTTAATGGATCTTAATCAATTAAAAGATTGAATTTTAGGATTTAGTCCTATAATTGCCTACCTAGGAGTAAGTTTTATTAATCTCAGTGGAATTCTGAATAGAAAGGCATAGGAGTGCTCTGTTAAAAACTTATTGTAAAGCTTGGAGCTACAAAATAATAAATGTTCATTATCTCACAATTCTATGCCCTTTCCAAGCATGTAGTTTATTGGACGTCTGGCATATGGTTTGGTGTTTTGTTTTCATTCTTCCTTTTTAATTTGTCATTTGTTCATAAATTCAGAACAAATTGCCTCTGGTCATGGTGCTGAAATGGATGGTGTTGCTTAGGTGTGAGAAGCAGAATGGAAGACTATAATCCCTGGCATTTGAAACAAATGTCTAAAATTCTCCTGTAGGAGTAAGGGAAAAAAATGGTTGACCTTTTAATAAATGTATCTTACACATAACTATTTCAAAATGCTCCCAGCTGTGATGACTCATAAGCCACTGAAGTATTGGCACATATGTTTGAGATCTAATATCCCTGAATTACCTGTTCCAAAAACCAGACAAAGGCCCTGTCGTCTTTCCAGTTTCACAACACTGCCCCTTGTTGCTCAGGGTGGGTTAAGGAATAGTAGCCAAGGATGCTTGGAAAATGGAATAGCAATTAAGGATTTGGATTTCAACAACTCATATCAAAGTGTTAAGAAGGCTTGGTCAAGTGGAAGGTGGGGCTAGGGAAAATTAGATAGCCAGGGACAATCTGATGGCACTCTCAAAACCAATCTTTAAGGAAAGTGTTGGTGATGAAATGGTGTCCCTGGAGGAAGCAGGTGACCATTTGGGACCTTTGGTTGTGTGTAGGTAAAACAACTGAATCAAGCCAAGGAGAAACTTAACATCTCTTTCTTATAATTTGGAGAGGGGAGGAGAGGTAGTGTCATTACATTTCAGCATTATAGATTTGAAGCATTAAAGGGTCTATGGCATGGAGAAACAGAACGGAACGGAACGGAACAAAACAAAACAAAAGAAAACAAAACAAAACAAAACAAAACAAACAAAACAAGAACAGCAAAGCAAAGCAAAGCAAAGCAAAGCAAAGCAAAGCAAAGCAAAGCAAAGCAAAGCAAAGCAAAGCAAAGCAAAGCAAAGCAAAGCAAAGCAAAGCACAGAAAACAGGATTCTTTATTGAGTGTTACTATTGGGAACAATTCACATGCGAGCAAAAGGACACATTTATTTCTGTTGGTAGGATCCAAAATAAAGGATTCAAACTGCTAGAAAAGTAAGTTAGCCAACTAGCCTTGAAAGACTGAACCCTTCCTTTGTTAGATACTTTTTAAAGCAGGAATGATCTGATGGGATGCTGAAATTTCCACACCAGGAGTGGAAAAGTGAACTTCATTATCTTTAAGGTCCTTTCTAACTCTGTGCAGTATTCTAGGCTTATTCAAAAGGCAAGGATAATTAGAATTTCTCTAAGTAGAAGTAGAGTATTCAAGCACGAGCAATATATTTGCAAGCAAAATATTTCTGCCTGAGTAGGGAAACAAGCAGGCTATTTATATATACTCAGAAATGTGACATTAGATTCAAACAGGATATTCATTGGAGACCCTAAAAAAATCTAAGAAGCTTTCTGAGTAAGTGGATGTGGAAAGTCTTCATTGCTGTGGCAGGAACATCTACCTCTTTAAATCATTTTTTGGAGGGGCAGTCCTGAAAGCTATAGGAGGTATGCTCATTAGCATCATTACAATGACTCCAATCCAAAAACAGCCCCCCCCTGCTCTTTATATCTCACATAACATAACAGATTGCCCCAAGTTAGCAATGAAGGCTTGCTTGGGTCAGGACTGTACTTAAGTCTCAATGGTCCAAATTCAATGACTTAAGTACTTTGGAGCAGTAGAAACTACATTTTTGCTAAGCTTCTCAGAGACTTAACGTATCACTTTAAATTGTTGTTAAAAAGAAAGAAAACCTTTCCTCCAGAAATTACCATTTTGTTGTTCATATTTTGGCAGTACAATTTTATTCTCGAGATTAGAGGAGAAGCAAAAGTGGATTTAGTACCCCCACTGATGGTGGGCTGTCTGCTCTTGTTTCAAGTCTCAAGTCAAGGGAATCGCTCCTGAGTTGACATATAAGTTGACATACAGGTGCCTGGAAACGGTGCGGCTCTGGATGGGGAGGAATAGGCTTCAGCTCAACCCTGCCAAGACGGAGTGGCTGTGGATGCCGGCATCGCAGTTCCAGGAGAATATTCTATCATTGGCTATAGGGGGTGAGGTGTTGCCCCCTATAGGGCGCACAATCTAGGCATCCTCCTGGACTCATGGTTGACTCTGGACGATCATGTTATGACCGTGACTAGGGGGGCATTTGCTCAGATTCATCTGGTGCACCAGTTGCGCCCTTACCTGGACCATGACGACCTGCGCACAGTCACTCATGCGCTCGTCACCTCCCGGATCAACTACTGCAATGTTCTCTACATGGGGCTGCCCTTGAAGACCACCCGGAGGCTTCAGCTGGTGCAGAATGCAGGTAGTGATGGGAGTGTCCCGACACTCTCATGTTACACCCCTCCTGCGGGACCTACATTGGCTACCGGTTGCCCTCCGGGTGAGATTCAAGGTGCTGGTAATTACCTATAAAGCCCTACATGGCTTAGGTCCGGGATACCTGGTGGACCATCTGCGGCCAGCGGCAGCTCCCTATCGCCCAGTGCGCTCTCACAGGGAGGGCCTTCTTGGGGTCCCATTGACCAGACAGTGTTGGCTGGTGACTCCCAAGGAGCAGGCATTCTCTGTGGGTGCACCTACTCTGTGGAATCAGCTTCCCCTGGAGCTCCAGATGGCCCCTGACCTTCGCTCTTTCTGCCATGACCTCAAAACATGGCTATTTGGCCTGGCTGGATTGGGCTGAAGGGGTTTTTAAATGAGATTGTATTGGTTTTTATATTTGAATACTGAATTTTATGTATTTTTATCATTGTGAGCCACCCTGAGTCCTTTGGGAGAGGGTGGCATACAAGTTTAATAAAATAAATAAATAAATAAATAAATAAATAAATAAATAAATAAATAAATAAATAAATAAATAAAAGAGATGATCTGCCATGCATTTTAATTTGGGGCATTTGGGGTTTTTAAATTGGATTTTAACATTTTAATTCTATTTATTTTTGGGTTGTTTTATTCTGTGAGCCGCCCTGAGTCCCTCGGGAGAAGGGCGGCATATAAATATGACAATAAATAAATAAATAAATAAATAAATAAATAAATTGCTGGTTGTAGTAAACAAGAAGGCTTAAAACATAGAAGGCTTGAAATTACAGTAATAATACAGCCCAAATAAAGTGTTCAATTTTGATGTGATTTTGTGTGTGTGTGTGTGTTATAGCTAATTAAGGTGGTTAATTTAACCTAGAGGTGTCCAATCTTGGCAATATTAAGACTTGTGGACTTCATGACTGGTGGGGAATTCAGGGCGTTAAAGTCCACAGATCTTAAAGTTTCTGAGGTTGGACACCTCTGATTTAATCCTAAACAGAGGTTTTTTATGTTAAATTTAACTCCTTCTCCATGCAAATGTTTGAAAGAAAATCCATCTGGTTCAGTTCCAAGCTGGGAGAAAGACACGGGAAACATGGAAAGAAAGGTTTATTGATGAAGCAGAACCACCAACTACATGTGATTCTGGGCAGCTGACAAAATGGAGTTGAGATTGGGTGGGTTTTTATACCTTCTTTGGTCTTTGTGTTTGACCTTCCTGTTCCTGTGCAAGAACATGTCCTTTAAAATTCTATTGGCTGTTGTCAGTTTCCCTTGGGGTCATGTAGGGGGTCATAACTGGCTCTATAGACAAAAGAAATGCAAACCCTAGGTGTTTGTCTGAGCTAATCTGGTCAACCTCTGGTTTATTGTTTATCTGAGCTCCCAGGTTTTTGTGACTTTGAAGTTTGGACTGCTCTGGGGGTGGTGCAAAGAAAGAACTTGTGTTCTGAAAGGATGTTGGGCAATTCCTATTGTGGCTAATGGCTTTTGTCCTGTGTTGGATCTTCGGTGAGGGGCTGCTTTCTAATCCTACCATTCTGCCAAGGAATTTTGAATGGATTACCAAATCTGCATTTCTAAAAGCTAGCCTCCTCAGTTTCTGCTTGGGGCAGGGAGACTGAGGCTGGTTTCTGTCTCCCTTAAGAGCATGTTTCTCCATTTCTCCCTTTGGGAAAATATAATATCCTGCCTTTTTAATACTCTTCAAAATATTTCATTCTTCTAGGAGGGGGGCCTTCCCACACAAGCATTTATATTGAGATCATGATGTGAATTGGTTCAATAGATTGTTACTTTAGAGTAGAGCTCATTAGGTTTACCTCAAAGCATTATTTTCATTTTTACTTATTTATCAAATTTATATTCTGCCCATTTCACATTCAGATATAAAGGATTATAATTTTAATATGCAAAACAGAAGCTTAAGCATTTGCCCCTCTGATCTCTTTCACCCGTGGTATTCTTGCATCTGTCCATGGCTTTATTTCAGTTTTCAAAGTTGCCTCAGAAATGCAACTTCCACATCCTCCATCCCCACTTATTTGACTCTCTAATCCAACCCAGAGTATTACATCAGAAAATGTAAACAACCTAGCAGGGGATTTCATTTTGTTGACATGCAACTGTAGGGATTCAATTTTAATTAACCGAAGAATCAGAAAATATGACAAGTCTTCTTTTAGAGAAGCATATTTAAGTGAAAGACATCAAAAGTAGACCCCAACTATGTAAGGGTGCTCTTCCATTTCACATACACAATGCTAATTATATTGAGCTAATGTAATTCTGTTCACTTAAATAATGAAAGTGAGCAGCAAATGTCTTGTTGATCTTTTGAAAATCTCTTCACACTTTCAATCATGATGTGGAACAGAAAAAGCTGACAGAGACACGACTTTCATGCTGTTCATATGAATGAATACATATTAATATTGTCTTACATTTTATAGAACATTGGAAATAGGAATCCGAAAATCACGGTACCAGATATGCTGACAAGCTCATATATAAAACCCCTCACACCAGTGCAAGACAAAATCCTTTATATGTATCTCTGGTTTATTTTTATTGATTGATTCATTTCATTTATTTAGAGATTTATATGCTAGAGATCTATTCCATTCCAATAGATCTGGGCCATTTACAAGAATGCATACGTAGCATTTTAAAACCAATTCAAATTCTAAGACAATGCTCTAAGGATTGAGCTTTTAATTTTAATCGCCGCATCTTGAACTCTCTATCCCTGAACCATCTTATGAAATCTGATAGACTTTAGATTTAAAAAGTTAGGCTTATTTCCAATTTTCATATCAAGTATATTTGACTAGGAAATCAAGTTCTTATTCTCTACCCCTACCTGTAGGATGTATTTGTTTATTGCATAAATTTGTAATCACTTCTGTCCTTCACCCTCACATTGTCAATATATAATACAAGCAGAAAATGTTACTATTACTTCTATTCTACTTCTGTTATTTTTGTACTGCTATTGTCATTCACTATTGCTTCAAATCAATGGAGAAAACCTAAAGAAGGTGGACATTTTTCAGTATCTGGGATCCCACGTCCAAGGCAATGGTAACATCAATGGCAAAGTGCGAGCAAGGGTGAATGCAGACTGGATGCATTGGTGAAAACTCATTGCCAACCCATCTTAAATTTACAAGACAACCATCTGCCCTGTTACACTGTATCAGGGACTGAAAGCTGTCTCCATGCCATGGAAATGCAAATGCTCCATTGGATATTGGTTATCTCCCTTCTTGACCACATCACAAATGACACCATTCAACAAAATTTTTGTGTGGCACCAATTATAGAGAAAATGAGAGAAGACTGGGTCTGCAGGTATGGACATATCCTGAGAGCAGCACCTTCCACCATTGCCAAGAATGCCTACTGGAAGTCAATGGCCAGTGACCTTGCAGGCACCCAAAACAGAGATGGCAAGACCCCATCAACAAAGACATGCAAGTCGTGGGCCTGCGGCCTGGAGACACAGCTGACTGTGCAAAATGGCATTCAATCATCTGAAAAGCAGATCCTGCACTTGCAGGAATACATTAGGAGGAGGAGGAGGAGGAGGAAGAGGAGGAGGAGGAGGAGGAGGAGGAGGAGGAGGAGGAGGAAGAAGAAGGAAGAAGGAAGAAGAAGAAGAAGAAGAAGAAGAAGAAGAAGAAGAAGAAGAAGAAGAAGAAGAAGAAGAAGAAGAAGAAGAAGAAGAAAATATTTCGCTTCTTATCCAAGAAGCTTCATCAGTGCAATTTTCTACACTATTTTGATACAAATATATGTTTTTATAAACAGTTCCCAACTATCTTCCTTGAGAAATTTAGAAAAGTGTGAGTGAAAAGTGGAATACTTTCTTTTGGTACTCTCTCCTTCTCCCATCAATCCAAATTTATTTAATCCAAATCAATTAATTGAAAGCAAACAATGATTTGTAAGGTAGGATATTTGATTCAATGGGAGAAGGGGAAAAGAATGCTATTCTTGTTAAAATAATGAGAGTGTCTAGTTTTGACTCGATGCAATGTTATAAAATGAGCACTGACTTCAACTGAAGAAATCCATGTGGATTTTACTCTACTAGTCATTGCCGACTTTAGGGGTGGTGCTCATCTCCATTTCAAGGCCATTGAACCACCACTGTCTGGATACATATCCATGGTCATGTGGTCAGCATGATGTCACAGAGCACTGTTACCTTCCCACTGAAAGTGGTATCTATTTAACTACTTGCATTTGCATGTTTTTGAACTGCTAGGTTGGCAGGAGCTAGGATGAGGGCAGGAGCTCATCCCATCATGGGTGACGGGTCTTGAATCCAGACAGCTGGCTTTCCAGCTGACAAGCCCAGCATCTTAACCACTGAGCTGACCTTATCTGAAGGCATGCTAAAATAAAATAGGAAGAAAACATCATTGCGTAAGATAGTGTGAACTCTTATTTACAAACCTATCCTTCAGCAAATTCTACTCTCGCTGGCATTTTCTTTGGAGTACTGAACTCTGCTGTTGTTTTCAGAATATATTTCTGTTTTATAGACTTTAACAAAGAAATGAATTAAATGCTAGCTTTTCCCAGTAAACAGTTTAACTCAGGGGGCTATATTACATTCCTCCCACCCCCAACAAATATTTGCATAAGTCTTTTGCATTTTAAGAAAAGCTCCCCCCCCCCACCCCGCTTAACTGGAAACTATCGGAATATTCACATGATCTTTGAAAGGGGCTGTTAAAAAAAATAAATCCCCAGAGAGACGTAGCAGTGACCAGTTCACTGCATTTATAATGTTATCACTGCTTATAATGCTTTGAACAGTTGTCAGATGTACCCTACAGGTTTGCAAAATATCTGCTAAAAAGAGCTGTTTTGCACTCTTGTATCAGTTACTTAAATGTGTTTCTCACTGCATTAAGTGGCTAATTCTTAAAACATTGATTCAGAAACCCTTAAGGCTGAACTCTGATGTGAATCTTTCTAGAGAAAAAACTCTTTATAGCCTCAGAAAGTTGGTGAAATTATGCCATTTTTGGAACAGAAAATTATCCTTTTTGTCAGTACTTGACACTGATGGATTTGCCAATTCTTTTTGTACCAAACAAGACTGGAATTAATAATTACAATAATTCACAATTACCATTGAGAAGAAATACTAGTGCTAAAAAATGGAGTTGAGATGGAAGTGGAGGGAAGTTGCAGCATTTGTTGTAACTTTTTAAGCTTAACTAAGCCTTCCCAGTATGGATGTTTGCAATGGGTTGTGTCCAAAAATAAAAAAAAAATCAAGATGGCAGCTTTGACATGGAAGCCCCACACCATTTGACAATATGCTATATATACCAAACATGTAAAAAATGGTCAGGGCCCTATTGTGTATTGACCTCTTGTGCAAATATCCCTGACACCTAGAATCACCCATGTAGATTAAATGGAAATGGGTGAGCAGAAGGAAGTCAGGAAGGCACAATGGGATACATCTGAATTCTGACTGTCAATTTGGAATTGACCAATTCAAATCCACTTGTGGAGCGCGTGGTCTCGATTAAATGCAATTTAATGTATTAAATGAGGCACTTTCAACTTTCGTTTGGACTGAGGTTTCCTTTTGTTGGTTTTATTCTGAAACTTTTGTGAACAATGAGAAATTCTAGGCATAATCATCGCTGTACAAAAAAAAAAAATATATAAATGCCCCCATGTTTTCTAAAAGCCCAGCATCTGATTTATCTGCATTAATATAGAATATCTGTCCTCAGATGAGAAGTTATTAATGATCGCCCTGTCAAGTGAAATATAGTGGCAGGGCTAGGAAAATTGTCTTCAGGGGCTTCTGTCTGTAATAAATTTTACGGAGGGAAAAAAAAAAGGAGTTTGTATGGGTTTAAATCTATACCCAGAAAAACAAAAAGGATCAGAAGAGTTGTTGTTGGAAGGAAGAGGACGAGAGGAGGACGAGGATAAGGAAGAAGCAGCTATAAACTTTAACTCCACATAGGCTTGGTTTATTATATATCTCAAAGCAATTTGAAAAGCTTCTGAAGTATATTCCTTTTCAGCCTGCAAGAGAACTTAAAGCAATAAAAGAAGGAAAGTAGTCTCTGAAGTTCATTTTCATATAGATTTATGGGAAAACTGCTTTGATGTCTTTTGCATTCCCTTGCCAGTTAAAGAAGGAACTTCTATTACATTTAACACCACTTCTCTCATTCCTTTTTTCTCTGCTTCTCTTGCTAGTTTTTAGCTCACCTCCCACCCTTTATGCTTCATACCTCATTTATCTTTTATGAGTACTAGGCATCTTTCCATAATAATGCTGTGAATAATAGAAGACTCTTGTATTCATTCAGAGTTTTTACTTTTCTTCACACAATCAACATATTGCATTATTGACTTCCTCATTCAAGGTGTCACGAATAAGCCCAGTGCTGTACAGAAGCACTACAGCATGCTATGGGGTATAAAGGTTGGATAAGATGAGGTTGACAATTTAACTTTAGGGATGCATTCTGTGCTATGACTACAGTAGACAATTTTAGTGATTTCAGGACAATGTTTAATAGCTCTGCAAATCTACTTCCTTAACTTGTAAAAGAAGCTTGAGGTGGAGTTAAGAACACCTCAAATTAGGCTGCAAAGTAAGCTATTATGTTTTTTCCCCCCTTTGGAGAAGTATTGTGAGATTTGTAATGCTGAGGTTCCAGGAAAGGTAAGACGGGATAATGATGAATTTAAAAAGGAAGTGTATATTACACATATTATTAAATATAGATTAGCAGGATCATTTGAGATTGTTGCTACTGTACCAGCCTCCCTGCTGTGTATATCCTCTCTACTTGAACTGTCTGAGGCTGCCTCAGGGCTGGCAGCAAAGTTCCCTTTATGACTGTAGGGACTTCAATTTGCCATTGCTTGGGTTGGGCTTGGAAACAACTCAGGAGCTGTTTCCAAGGCCTATCCCAGACCATTTACGTCCCAATTCAAAATAATGGCCACACAACGAACATGATTTTCTTGTCAGAGCAGAGGCAATTTGATTGAAGGGCGAAGTTACCTCTGTCCCCTTATTTAAGGTTACCGAGACCCTTACTTAAGGTTAACCAGAGAGGTTTGGGGGTGCACCTTCAGGTCTGCCCAGAGGAATTTGTTGTGCAGCTGGTGGATAAAATCACTTGGATTCATTCTCAGTTGGAAGCCAAGCATAGGGTAGGTCCTTTGGTAATTCCTGGGGAGTGAATTTATCCATTTGATCCTGTTGGACCTGAGGAAATAGACAGGATCCTTGAGGCTGTAAGCATGGCCACCTGTGAATTAAACCCATGTTCTCCTGGCTTGTCAAGGCCAACCTGGAGGTGACATGTGTGAATAGCTGCTGACAATGGTTAACTCATGCTTCAGGAAGGGGGTATTTCTGATGTCATTTAAAAAAGTTTTATCCTCTCCTTAAAAAGCCATTGCAGGACCCCACCATCCTGTACAATGTTTGTCCAGTCTTCCACCTTCCCTTTTTAGGGTTAGGTTTAGGATTACGATTAGGCTTTACTACCTTCTCATACTCTTTCTTCCTGCTGTCACTAGGCATTTCTACATATATCACCATTATTGAATCCTGGTCTTGATCTAATACTATGATGTCTGATTGATTGGCAGGAACTGTATGCCTGTCTGATTTGGAAGTCTCATGGGTTCTTTGCCCATTCTTTGCCATTTGACCATAGCTCAAATATTAGTCTAGTTTAGTTTAGTTTAGTTTAGTTTAGTTTAGTTTAGTTTAGTTTAGTTTATTGTCATTACACATGGTGCAACGAAATTAAATGCCGTCTTCAGTGTACATTCATTCATTCATTCATTTATTTATTTATTTATTTATTTATTTATTTATTTATTTATTTATTAGTTCGATTTATATGCCGCCCTTCTCCGGAGACTCAGGGTGGCTTACAATGCATTAAGCAATAGCCTTCATACTTTTGTATATACCTGCTTAGTAGGGCTTTTTGTTCTATTTTATACAAAGTCAGCTTATTGCCCCCACAAACCAGGTTCTCATTTTACCTACCTCGGAAGGATGGAAGGCTGAGTCAACCTTGAGCCTGGTGAGAATTGAACTCGCAGTAATTACAGGCAGTTGGCAGCTAAGTGCTACTTTAACAGCAGGTTAGTCCGCTGCACCACCAAGGCTCCGTACATTATCACTATAAAAATAAAAACACAAACATATATCCTTTAAATTCTATATAATTATATTCTATATAATTCTATATTGTACAGATGCTTTGGTATACAATGTCAACTACTTGGTTGTGTTGTTCAGCATATTCTGTTCTTCTCTCCATTTTACACCCTGATGCTATGTGTTGGACTGTCTCTGAGGCCTCTCTGCATATCTTGCGTCTCAGGTCCTGTTTAGTGTGGTAAACACCTGCTTCTATGGATCTATTGCTTAGAGCCTGTTCTTTTTCTGCTACGATCAGTGCCTCAATGCTATTTTTAGTGCACCTCTTTCCAGCCACTGGTGGGATTCTCCAATGTTTGCTACATCAGCTATCTGTTGCCAGCACTTCCCATGCAAGGATTTGTCTTGCCATGGTGCTTCCTCTGCTTGATCTTCCTTCCATGTCTGCTGCTGTCTCAGCATTCTCTCAGCAGCTCATTTTTCAGGGCCATCTCCTAAGGTTTCTGGTTTTAATTCAGGACAGCAGCTTTGACACTCACCAGACCCAACCCACCCTCTTTCTGTCTGGTGTACAGTCTCTGCGTAGTGGACTTGGAATAGAAATCTCCATTCATTGTGAAGAGCTTTTGGGTCTTACACCAGTAACTTCCATGTCCTCATTTGGTCACTCACTACACTGACAGAGTATCTGATGACTGGCAGGGCATCTATGTTCATGGTATTAATCTTGTTCTTCCCAAGAAACCAGTTCTGCATTTGACCTAGAAAACTACATGGATAGCTAAGATAAAATGATTGATTATAGTGTTTGATGGCCCCCTTAGGTCAGATGGCACTTACCTTGCTACTGAACAAATATAAGGATATTTTTGAAGTATGACCTAAGAAACATAAATTAAATCTGTTTTGCCAATCCAATGATTTCTAACACAATTGCTAACACAATTTTCAAACAACCAAAATAACATAGATTTGGACATCATCAGATGGAGCATACAAATAAAACTGACAATTTTATTGGTAAAAGGCGATAGAAGAGATCAATTATGATAAAAGTTATATCCAGTAAATGAATGTTGAACAAGTAATGAATTGCTCATGTGCAAGTTTCAAATTAACCTAAAATGGAGCTATATGTATATATGTACATAAGTAATCATAATAAGAGGAAATCAGGGACAGTTCTCAAAGGAGATAGCATCTTTGCGCAATATTGTTAGATAAACAGAATCCACATGCTTGTCTGCTCCCAAGAGCTTTGATATTATGGCTGCTAATGGATCTCTGTGAAGACCGGGACAATAGTCTGGTCTAACTACTAAGTATAATAGTCTAACTATAAAGACTGTATTACTATTCTTCTCATCCTTACTAGTACCTATCTCTTCCCACTTATGGCTATATCCATATTGCTTGTATCTTTTCAACTTATATTGTTTTTATTGTTTCCTAGTATGATTTGATTGCTTATTAGTATCCTATGACTATTGCTAAGTGTTGTATCTTATGATCCTTGATGAATATATTTTATTTTTTCTTTATGTACACTGAGAGCATATGCACCAAAGACAAATTCCTTATGTGTCCAATCACACTTGGCCAATAAAAAATTCTATTCTATTCTATTCTATTCTATTCTATTCTATTCTATTCTATTCTATTCTATTCTATTCTATTCTATTTGTCAGAAGAAGCAAATCTGCTCAATTTTAAACTGTGTAAATGAATTTAATGCACTCTTTATCCCTGGAAGTGTGGAAACTCCCACAGGAAGGGTAGATCAACCTGATTTGATGATTGACAAAGAAATTGAAAGAGATTGGGACCACACCACATCTTTCTACCCCATAGTTAAGTATGAGCCAAAACAGCAAAAAATGAACACTTACAACTGAACACTCAAACTTCTGGACATCTGAACTGGCATCTGAACTGGAAAAGGAATCTGAACTGAATTGTTAGATATACAGAAGCATCTAAATTTAGCAAATTACTTAAAATACAATTTAAATTTATTAGGTGCAAAATACAGGGGATGAGGGATATCCCTTGCCTTCCGTATCCATGAGGGGGCAAGAGAAAACAAATGCCCAACAATGTAATTATGCAAATCTTTGTGTCAGATATCAGGATGCAAAAGCACAGTAAGTGTAGTATAGTACACAATGACTGTAGTAATATTTAAGTCTGTGCTTAAATATTTCTGGAATAAAATGAAATCTGTCTGCTTTTCTTTTCTTTTTGTTTTTTTATTAGAAATGTTGTGTTCCATCTTACCATAAAACTTCCTAAATAGACTTCAGTTCTAAACTTCAACCTTTGAATGGATGACTGACTGCAAAGACAAAAAGTACTATGGGAATAAAGCAATGAAGGGAAAGAAATGATAGACAGCCAATTTATGGATGGCCAAAATATGAAGTCACTCTGGAGAGCACAAAGTAGAATATTACTTTATAAGCTGAACATCAATAAATGAAAAAACTAGTCTAGCTGCTATATGCACAGTCATCTTGAGGTACTGGTTACATATGAGATATATGGGAACTGGCACATGAAATTCTCGATTGTAGGGGTCCCAAACATCATAACTAACTTGATGGAATGATGAAAGGAATCAGGAATTTTCTTGATGAGCACAATCACTCAAAATTTTCATTGCTTAAATAAAAACATATAGTTCTAAGATTTGATTTTTTGAGATTGGTATCCAATCTGGGGTTGGTCCTGGACTCACAGCTCCCACTTAAAAAGCTGGTGGTAACTGAAACCTGGCGAACTTTCTCACAGGTCCATCTAATGTGGAAGTTATGTCCGTTTCTTCAGACAGTCACTCATACCTAAGTTGTATTAGAAATGGACTTCCCTAATAAACTCCACACTTGGCTCTCCTAGAAGACAATTTGGTAGTTATAACTGGTCCAAAATGCAGCAGCACAGGCAATGATGGGAATTCTATAATATGCTTTTGTGTCATTGCTGCTTCATGAGCTGCACTGGCTGTCAGTTGGCTTCTCAGTGAAATTTATGGTATTGGTAATCATTTATAAAACTGTCCTGGCATAGGCCTTATTGTTTAGGCAATCCTCTATCTCTAATAGTTTGTGCCCGCCTAGCAAATGCAGAACAGGCCAACTCCAGGTTCCCTCTACCATACAATATCATCTATCAGGACCTAGAAAGTGTTCCTTTTCTATCGCAATGCTGCCCTCTGAAATAGCATCCCACTGGAAACTTCCAGTTCTGAACATCTCTGAAAACCTGATTTTGCTCTCAGACTTGGAACTAGGGAGCTTTTCAAGCTTCTGTTGGTTTTCTTTTGGGTTGTCCTTTTCTGGATGTCTGTGTTTTTTTAAACTATAATTATGTTGTTCCTATGTTTAAAATGTAAGGCCCCTGGAGGTGTCTTAGAGATGTCAGGCAACCTCTAAATCCCATTAATCAATGAAGTGAAAATTAGGTAGGAAGGTGAACATTCCCTACTGCAGTATCAATAATAATAATACCATCAATAATTAAGTAATGATTGCCTGCAATTGGGAGTACTCACCCACCCATGAAGGAGAGCTGCAACCCTCCATCTGTTAGGTTTTCAGCTCATGCAGAAGACTTTGTATCTGGAGAAAACCCTAACTTTTTATTGTTTCAAAAGCCCTCAGTTTTTAAGTCACTTCAAAGGTGTTAATACAGAACCAGTAGTGTGATTCCTGGGTTCAACCAGCTCCAGGCAACTATGCATGCACCCAGGCAGCTGGGGAAAATGAGCATTAAATCTGTGCCTGCTGGCTCTGTTCAACTTGTGTGCCCTCCTCAAGAAAGATTGTGCTGTCAGGATTGACAGAAAATGATGGGGAAGATAAAAACTATTGCAGGAAAGTAAGCAAATTTCTGAACTTTCAAAATTTTTGTGAAACGAAATGAAAGTATCTTATCTTACTGAGCAGAAATTATCTCAAGTAAGATGAATGAGGAAATTAGGTGCAAAAATGCAGAAACATTAGTCTTTAGGAAAGATTGAACCCTTTTTACAAATTTTATCAGTCTGACTAATAAAGACTTTTTGATTTTTGATCAGAATGGCCTTTCTGCAATGTTATGTCCTCCAAATGCATTGGAACTACGGTTCCTAAAATTTTGCTGGGTTTTTGAGAGCTGTACTTCCAACTCATTTCAAGATTATGAAGCATGGAAGACTGATGGAATAACCAAGCAAACTGAACAACTGCCGCTATACAAATGATGCATTCTGAATTGTTTAGTAAAAAGCCAGATTCAATCTGTGAAATGAAGATGATGGAAATGATGAAAAATTAACTTAAATGGAAGATGATGATAAATTGCAGTTTGAGGGGAAAGCAAAGTCTCTGCTACTGTTTGATATCAATCTGACTTAGTTCTGAGATTTATTTTACTTTGCAAAAAAAAAAAAAAGGAACTACTTTCTAAATGAAAAAGAAAAAAAATGGACATGTTTGTTGGTTGAGTATGAGGAAAATCAAGAGCTGATTTGTGGTTTAGTTCCCAATGCTATGCAAAAATTTCTTACGGGATAATGGACTTGATAATGTTCCTACTGAGTCAGCCTACATACTAGTTTAACTCAGATTAACATTAATGGAAGCAAGTTGACTTCTTCTCAGAGTCTCCTACACAAAATGTATCCATAGCCCTGAAATTTTTGCTCTGATTTATCTTTATTGCTTATCCTATTATTTGACACATGCTTGAGATAAAGGTGCAAAAATACAAATCACTATGTTTTTAGCTCCTTTTATTTCCAACTTCTGGGAACAATTGAGGGCAAATGAAGAAGAAGAGCTAGCAGAGAATGAGGTAGCTAGATGGAGTCACTGAAGTAGTCGGTGTGAGATTAAATGGTCTCCAGGGGATGGTAGAGGACAGGAAGGCCTGGAGGAAAGTTGTCCATGGGGTTGCGCTGGGTCAGATATGTATATGAATTTGTAGTTGTTCGCAACTAACAACTACAAATTTCCAACTTCAGTTGGAAAAAAACTGTTAATCTACCCAACAAGCAATGCAGTCCAACAGATTTCCATTGTGGTGGAATCTCTCTCTCTCTCTCTCTCTCTCTCTGTGTGTGTGTGTGTGTGTGAGTGTAGAAGTTTTAAGGTTTACAATGGAGTTACCCCAAAAGAAATGGGCAATGCAGCTTTTGGAAACCCAGAGCCATCTGGTTGTATGGAGGGTATGACACAACCAGGATTCTGTAACTGTGAATTCTAGGTGTTGCAGTTTAAACATATCCATAACCTCTTCCCAATTATCAGCCCATGCAATTAGATTTGGCAGAGGAGGCATGGTGTGGATCAGGGGTGGATTCTACTTACCTTTACGCAGCCCAGTTTGTAACTGGGCTGCGTGCGCACGCGAGCGAAGTGAGCACATGCATTCATGCTCTTCTGCGCATGCACAGAAGCATTTTGATGATATCGGGGTCGGTGGGCAGAGCCTCCCACCGGTTTTACTACCGGTTCTATAGAACCGGTGCGAACCAGGGGCAACCCACCACTGGTGTGGATACCATGAGCTAGGTTGGTCCCTAGCTAGCAATTTGGTTCCAGGAGATGGGTCTTCTCTTCCATGGCACCTGCCTTATGGAACATTCTTTTCTCCAAGATATGATTAATTCCATCCCTTTTGCTAATCTGGAAGGTCTCTCATGAGTTGGTAGTATTATCAGGCCTGGGCGGGGGGAGGAGACTCAGGGAACAAGAGACATGCTTCACTAATTCCATTGCTAAGGTGTCCATTCTTATCCTCTCTTTACCTAGAGTTTGTATATTTGTTTTTTATAACATTTATCTTCTAAAATGGATTTTTATATCTTTGTATCTGTTGGTTTCTTTGATTGTTGTACACTGTCCAGTATCATTTTTTGAGAAATGGTTGGCTATACAAATTAGATGAAGAAATGAAGTAAGTAAGTAAGTAAGTAAGTAAGTAAGTAAGTAAGAAAGAAAGAAAGAAAGAAAGAAAGAAAGAAAGAAAGAAAGAAAGAAAGAAAGAAAAGACTAAAAACCTTACCTCTGTTCTATTTTTCCAAAGTTGTGAAAGGCACTTGCAAAGCAACATGGACAAAACTGTCAAAGCAGAAGAGGTAGCTGCGTATGACTCAAGAGAGTTAATGAAAAACACCAACCTCCACTTGTTCAGTTGACTTATTCTTTTTCTCTTTGGCCGATGAAGCAAACAAAGCTAATTATGGATAGAACAGTCTTCTCATGCTTTTATTTCTTTACCTGACTTGCCTGGGTATAATCAACCAAATCCTCCCTGTTGTGTCACCAAAGGGAAGAGAGAGAGAGAGAGAGACAGAGAGAGAGAGAGAGAGACAGACAGACAGACAGACAGACAGACAGACAGACAGACAAAACAGCTAACCGTGAGGAGGAAGTGGATAATTGAAGGGCAAACCTACACACTCAGAAATAAATCCTTTTTAGTTTGGTGGGCTTCCTGCCTGGCAATTGAATATGGGAATGCAGCTTAGTTTAACCAGATTTAAGTGTATTTTGCATATGGAATTGCTGCTGCCATATGAAATATATATAGCTACTTTGCCCCCCTCTCCTGCCATTCTATGTTCCAGCTGCTTCCTATCTGCATCCTCCATTCTACCCAGTCTGCCCTGGCTTGTCTGGCACTAATCTTCAGTGTGAAATTGATGAAAGAAAATGGAAGGCACAAAGTTGAGAAATAGCTTCCACTTAGTCCACACTTTCTCCGATTTGTTTGGTTCTTACAGATACGTAGAATGCCTGTCAGCAAGCTGATGCTTAAATACAACAGGTGTTTGCCACCTGCAATTGCTTTTGTTTTTGCTTTTGACCGTGATCAAAAGGGAAAATTGAGTGAAATTTTAATTCCATCTGTTCAAAGAGGAGGAGCCATTGCTTTTTTCATCACTGGGAAAGTGTCAAATTAGTGAGCCAGAGAAACTAGAAAGACGTTCAACCCAGGTAATAGTCAAAGAATTTTCTCTGCCAAAGAGACTAATTTGGGTGTGCTGAAAGATGTTGATGTGGTTTCAGCTTACACTAGATGTATACCTTACATAGCAAACTCCTTCTGAGCCAGAGTACTGTTGGAAGAAACCTCCTTCTAGGTTCTGCTCCAAGTGGGGAAAAAGACACTGGAGACATGGAGACTGCTTGGAAAGATGGTTTAATGGTGGACAGGATCACATGGCTTGAGCTCCTGAACAGAAAAGGGGCAGATACAGCGAGTTTTTCAGGTTTTATGCTCTCTCTGGCTTTGAACTTCCTGGGGCCCAGAAAGAGTATTCTGATTGGTTGTCAGACTCCCAGGGGGTGCGGGTCTTGCTTGCTGATGGTCACATGTGCTTCCCAGGTCACATGTGGTGAGTTTCTGCTGCTATTGTGTAGAGGGCTAATCCTATCTTTGTTGGATCTTTGGCAATTCCTACTATGGCTCTGCCTGAAGGAGGCAGATCTTTGTTATGTAGAATAGACTGGCCTAGGCCTTAATGGCCCATTGACAAAGGGTGGGGGGCAGGAAGGTGGGAGTTGCTTTGTCTGTAAAATATGCTTCTCCATTTCTCATCCAGGGAAATACAATATTCTGCCTTTTTCATATTTCCTAAAATATTTCACTCTTCCAGGAAAGGGGTGGATGCTAACTTCCTACAGTACTTAGCATCTTAAACTGAGATAAATCTTTATGGGAACAATCCTACTATTCTTCTTCAAGGTCTTCAGTTGGTTCTCTATATATCTAATTGTCAGAGTTTGTTGCAAAAATCAAATCCAGAAAGCACACACAGGCAGACTGATGCAGCAAGATTCATTAACTTCTTTATATGCATAATAATACATGAAGTAAATTTACAATACCTATGTAGTTCTTCTTCATCGTATTAGCAGTTACAAGCAAAGCACACAGGCAGCAGTACAGCAGAGATGCAAGTCCAGACTTGTTTCATTTCAGAGCTGAGCACAGAGCTTAATACAAAGAGAGCCTCCTCTATACAGGGCAGTTAAGCTTCTGCACGGACTCAGTTGCCTAAACCATGCCCAGACTTCGAGCTTAAGTTTCTGTTTCTAAACAGCCTTCATTGGCTGAGGCTGTTACCATTCCTATTCATCTGCTGACTTGTTACCATGTCTCCATTCAGTCCCCATTGGCTGATCTATTCCACTCCATGAATATTCATACTCTGACACTAATGACATGCCAGGGTCCTGGTAACAGTAAACCAAAAAAACAAAACAAACACAAAAACCCGGAGAGTTATTCATTGGCTGGACTCACACCAAGGAAGAGCCTTGGTGGTGCAGCGGACTAAGTGCTGTTATATAGAACTTAGCTGTCAGCTGCCTGCAATTAGTGTGAGTTCAAATCTTACCAGGCTCAAGGTTGACTCAGCCTTCCATCCTTCCAAGGTAGGTAAATTGAGGAGCTGGATTGTGGGGGTAATAAACTGACTTTGTAGAAACACTGCTTATGGGGGAGGCAAAAGCCCTAATAAGGAGGTATATACAAAAGAATGAAGGCTATTGCTATAAGTGCATTGTAAGCCGCCCTGAGTCTTTGGAGAAGGGCGGCATATAAATTGAACTAATAAATAAATAAATAATAAATAAATCGAACTTGGGTGAGGTAAAGGAGACAATGTCGTCATGCCAATCTCCCAATTGACTGTGTGGTTAAAGAGGTTAACTTAACAAAATAATCTTAGATAGTTTTATACTTACTTTTCCCTGTCAGCTATGCCATGGAAAAAATTGGAGGTCTTAACACACAATTTCCTGCTATTAGAATAAAAGCAATATTACTATGAAACCTGGTCTGTTATTGGCATTCTATTGGCATTTTTCTCCCTAAATTATAAACAAGATTTAACAGCCACCCAACCACTTTCTACCTGTGGGAGGGCGAGTTTCTTGTCGAAGTGATTGCTTCATGTTTGACTGGTGATCTTCACTGTCATCTCCTGTAAGGTAAGTGCTCATTGAATTCAGTGATAGCTTCAGGCAAATGAAATAGGTGAACCTAAACACAGTATGTGCACGGTGTGCCCTTTTGAAGAAGGTTCTTTTTAGCCTGGTTTGTGTGTCTGTGTGTGTAATTTAACAATAGAGTTCTGTGTGAAGCAACTTTTAGATAAACAGGGGACCAGACATAACATTAGGGATGGGATAAAAACTGCAATAGAAAAGGCAACAATGTGAAGTAGGTAGACATTTCCACAACTGGAACCAGGGTTTTTGAAGTCCTTTGGGAGATGGTTCTTATATTTCTAACATTACTTCTATAGATTTTTTAAAAATGGTTTCTAACACAAAACCCCCAAAATTCTGGCTTTGCAATCACATTGTCAAAATTAAAGAAGCAGGGTTAGAACAGATACAGAAGGGCTCACATGTGGCTCTGGGGCCATTAATTGATCTTCTTTGGATTAAGAGAAAATATGAAAGATTGAAAGATTTCACTATAGTAATGGCATTGTCCTCAAACTAATTTACATTTAAAACCTCACCTTTGGAAAGAGAACTTAAAAGATTAAAGGGAAATTCGCAAATACATTCTAATTTATATGAAATGCCCTGAGGCAGTTGCTATACTTGATAAAGGAATGTTAATAGTGTGGTGATATCTTAGCATGGGAAATTGCATCACTGATATTGAATGAGAAAATCCAGGCAGAGAAAAACCTTTTCTACCTATAGCCAAGAATAAACTAATCCAGGAGTTTATGCAAAGATTAGGCTACAATTTTATGTTCTAAGGTATACTTGAAGAACAAAGGTTGATGGGTGGGTAAAGCTAGCTTTTGTTCTTGAGATCTGAGATTGGAGAAGTGGAGTTAAGCTGAAGTGGAGCCTTTATGATATTTGCCCATTAATCTGTTGCGTTCATAACCTAATTGATGTCAATGTATATATTGCTAAGTAACTGTACATTACAAAATAGCAATACACTTCCAACAACTTACTCTCAAAGACAGTCTCTTCCCCAAACATACAGAAAATCCACGGATCAGTAAAACATTGATTAGAGCCAACAAAAATACAGAGTAATGTGAAACCATTGATATTTCAGGGATCAAAAACTAAGTAAATGCTACATATTTAGAACTGGGGAAGTAGAAAACTCACATCCTTCCTCTTTTCCCTCTTAGTTGACAAGTTTTTTTTTTTAAAAAAAACTGTTGTCTTTTAAAAGAGAGATGTACAATATGAGGGCCCTTGGTTGAAAACCCTCAAAAAAGGGGCTTTCAAATTTAATATGATAAAGATAAAATATATTATGTACATACTTGGAGAATATGTACATGCAACAGAATCAGTGGTGGGTTTGGTTCACCCCAGATCAGGTGAATCAGTAGTGGTGGTGGCAGGAGGCTCTGCCCACCCACCTGGACGCTTCTGTGCATGCGCAGAAGTGGTGCATGCGTGAGCACGCGCCCTCGAGAGAGCCAGTAGCAAAAGATTTTGAAACCCACTACTGGACAGAATGGTAATATATAGATTCTTTGCCCTCCTTCCAATGGACTCAAAACCATGTGCACAGTTCCAACTCCCTCTGTATTTTCACAGCAACTTTGTTAACAAAGACATTTGCAGAAGGAAGGATCCAGAAAACTTAAGATAGCAGTTGTGATTACACAATTGAAAGTCTGCTATAGACTTCAGTTATGTGATTTCAGCTGCCATCTTAACTTTTTTCACACTATTCCTCTGGAGACATCCCAGCCTACAAGATTTTGAGATAGGCCCAAGATAGATATTTTGAGATAGATCCAAGTTCCCCTGTGAACTTCATGATTTATTTGAACACCGGTTCAACTCTATATTCTCATTACTACATTGCGCTGCACTTTCTCAATGAAAACCAGGAAGACTAAAGAATATAATGAATTGCAAATATGTCTCTGAAAAAGCTGAGACTGCCCTTGGCTATTATTAGGCAACAAGAATATACATTACTAGAATTGTTATTAAATTGACAGCATCAGGCCTAGAATTAGAAGGATCAGAAGCATATACCCAGACATTCAATATCTTTGATGAAATTCTCAAAAATATAATTCTGGTAAAGACAATTGCTAGCAGCTGCAAATTGAGGAAGCAGAAATAGAATGATAAACATGTAATGATAGTTCAGGAGGTACACAAAAGAGTAGCAATTCTAAATAAATCTATCTAAAGGCCACTAGTTGCTATAGGGATCAATATGGTCAAAAATAGAGACTCTTATTTCTAATACTGAGACACAATACTATTATAACCAGATGATTTGTAATGTTGGACAGCTCTATCCTAAACATTTACATTTACATATAATAAAGACTTGGCTTTTTTTTCTTGTTACTCATCTCTAATAAAATTGTAGTTAGGCCATGGAAAGTTCATGATTATTCTGAATGTTCAAGATGGACACAAGACTGATTTTCTTTAGGAACCATCAAATTTGATAGAGTAAGTTTTGAATTCCCTTCACAGAACATAACTGGACTCAAAGTTAAAATAAATATAAATATATTGTAGAATATCTTGCTATTGGCATAAAAGATGTAACATTCAGAAAAAAAAAGACTTTGTGAAGAATAGAATTGGGCAAGAAACAGTGGAGTACTTAAAACCAACACCCAACCAACAGAGTTGTGTCACCTACATAGATGAGAATATTTGTGAACTGGAATATAAATTAGTGTGCAGATCACACTCAGTTACACACTTAAATACTGGCTGTCCAAGTGATACCATCTAGGTTTTTTTCCTCAAAATGTTCTGGTTACTACCAATAAAGTCCTCCAAACACAGTTTGAATTACTGTGGGATTGCCTCTCTTCAACTGAATCTGCCCACCCTATAGATCAGTGATGGCTAACCTTTTTGCCATCACGTGCCAAAAGCGGGGGAAGCACGGGGGGGGGGGGAGGATTTCGCGCACGTGCATGCCTGCACCCATAATTCAGTGTGCCCCGCCCTTGCACATACACACATGACCCCACCGTACAACCCCCGCTTTTGGCACGCGATGGCATGGTGGGCCCAGTTGGCCCATTTTTCACCCTCCCCAGGCTCCAGAGGCTTTCTTGGAGCCTGGGGACGGTGAAAACGGCCTTCCCCAACCCCCCAGAGGCCCTCCAGAGGCTGGAAACAGCCCATTTCCTGACTTCCAGTGGGACCGGAAGGCCCGAAAATCATCATAGTTTAAAAAAGATTTGACCCAGTAATACATTGTCCACAAAATATATATGGTGTGCTTAAGAAGCAGAAAGGACTTTGGCTTTTGGGTAAATGAACTGAGAAACCAACAAGTGCAGTACAGATGGGATGTTCCAACTGGTCTAATAGTGAATTATAGTGGAGAAAGATACCGGTTAAACACAGTCTGGAAGGCAAAAGATATTTATGTTAATGTTTTAAAGGCTGGACATCCACCTTCACCGAGGGGTGGGGGAGAAAGAAAATGAAGATGTTACAACAAGAGAAAGATGGAAAGCAAATACAAACTTATGCTGAAGTTGCAGCTGGAGGACTTATTATGGAAGAAGATTTAGACCTTGGGGGCCCACCCCCAACTTTGGAACCACTTAAGAAGACAGAGGAACCAAGAGAACAACGACTGACACGAGCAACCTACAAATGCCAAGAACAACAACTAAAAGTGCAACAATCTCAAGATTCATCTCAAGAAGTCCAAAAAACAGAAGCAGTGGGAGGGGCGAGGCTGAAGAGTAAGATGGAGGAGGATATTCAACTGATGCTTTTGAAGCTTCAAAAGGCCAAAGATGGCAACTAAATTCTTATCCTGGAATGTTAATGGTTTAAATTCACCACAAAAGAGAAAGAAAGTATTTCACTACCTGAAACAATTTAAGAACGATGTTATTTGTTTGCAAGAGATACATATTAGATTATTAGACCAAAAATATTTGAAAATTCAAGATTAGGTACACATTTTGTGGCATCAGCACCAGAGAAGAAAAATGGGCTAGTTATATATGTAAAGAAAGGACTATCAGCTAATTTAATTGAGGCAGATAATCAAGGAAGATATATTGCAATTGAACTATTAACTCAGAATGGAAAGATGCTTTTAATTGGAATATATGCACCTAATCAACAACAGGATAAATTTTATAAATTTTTAAGGATTGTATGATAAAATGGGCACAAAACTTTCAGGAACCAGTGATGATAGAAACATGGGAAAAGATCTGGGTTAGAAATGTTAAATTTACACAAGCACAAAACCTGAGAGAGAATTTTTATAAAAGGTTTTATAGATGGCATTTAGATCCTAAAAAAATATCATGTATGTACCCAAATTTGCAAGCTAAATGTTGGAGATGTGAATGGGATGATGCAACTTATTATCATATATGGTGGACTTGTAAGAAAATTAAGGCATTTTGGATAAAAATTTGGTGGGTGATGCAGAACATTTTGAAAAAAAGGTTGAAATTTACTCCTCAATTGTTTTTATTGGGCATAACTCTGGATTGTACAGCATTAGAGACTAAACTGATTTTGAACTTAATATCAGCAGCTAGGCTGTTGGTAGCGCAATACTGGAAGAAGGACTCATTGCCTACTATTGAAGAATGGACATTGAAAGTAGCGAATTTACCAGAAATGGTGAAAATTTCAGCATATCTGAAGGACTATAGACAAGAAGGATACATATTGGAATGGAGAAGATGGATTGATTATATTCAAAATAAGTATCAGACAAGAAAATATCAAATAGCTTATGAATGAATGTTAAATTCTAGCCATAGTGGAGTTAAGGTTTCAGGGGGGGATTTGGTAGTTTAAGAATAAGTTAGGTTAATTTAGCTTATGATTGTTAATTGAAATGCCCTGTATTTTGCTCTGGGAAGTCTGGGGGGGAGGGAGGGATGGGAAAGGGGGTGGGGGGGAATTTGTATGTAGGTCTTTGGTTATTCGGGTCTTCTCCCACGTAAAATTGGAAGTGTCTTGGTGACGTTTCGACGAAGTCTCATTCGTCATCTTCAGGCTGGTGTTCTCGGCTTCGTGCTTCCAGGAAGCACGAAGCCGAGAACACCAGCCTGAAGATGACGAATGAGACTTCGTCGAAATGTCGCCAAGACACTTCCAATTTTACGTGGGAGAAGACCCGAATAACCAAAGACCTACATATATATATATATATATATATACATACATACATACATACATACATACATACATACATATATATATATATATATATATATATATATATATATATATACATACATACATACATACATACATATATATATATATATATATATATATATATATATATGCGATATTTTTGCAATCAGGGTTTTTTCCTATGTTGAAAGATGTTAAAATGGCCATGGTGGGATGAAATCTCTATTCATCGCTTTCAGGCCTGTCAGACATTTTATGTTGTTTCTTCTGAGACTTATGGGAGACTGGGATAGCACTATTTCGGCCTTCTTGGACCTCTTCAGCCAGACACACCCATATTTTATGACTCCTCCCTGTAGAGGTCAAATATTTATTTCTTTTAATTCATAGGTATAAATGTGCGATATTTTTGCAATCAGGGTTTTTTCCTATGTTGAAAGATGTTAAAATGGCCATGGTGGGATGAAATCTCTATTCATCGCTTTCAGGCCTGTCAGACATTTTATGTTGTTTCTTCTGAGACTTATGGGAGACTGGGATAGCACTATTTCGGCCTTCTTGGACCTCTTCAGCCAGACACACCCATATTTTATGACTCCTCCCTGTAGAGGTCAAATATTTATTTCTTTTAATTCATAGGTATAAATGTGCGATATTTTTGCAATCAGGGTTTTTTTTCCTATGTTGAAAGATGTTAAAATGGCCATGGTGGGATGAAATCTCTATTCATTCATAAGTCTTCATAAGCCCTCCACATGATTGATGTTGAGCTGGCCACACCCACCCTGGACATATCCACCCCGGCCCCACAAGATCAAGCGCAATCCTGATGTGGCCCTCAATGTAATCAAGTTTGACACCCCTGGTGTAGACTATTGCCCCTAACCTATTTTAGACACACCCACTAGTATTGCCCATCTTTGGGTTAAATAGGAAAGCTCATCTTAGAAGAGAGATAAAGACTGGAGTAATGAAAGAATGATAAGATTTCAGAGAAAAGACTGCGATGGAGGGAATATCTATTTTAGCTGTCTCCTCACAATATTTATTCACAGCACCTCTATCACCAAGTTGCATGACAAAGCCCGAGGCTTATTACCTGCATGTGGGCAGTCAGGTATAACTATGAGAGATTCTAAATGCTCAGCTATGACTAATTCAATTTTTGAATTCCCTTCTAATTTTATTCCATAGAGATTTCATTAAAATGGCATACCTAGCCAAGTTATTTCTCTTGTTTTCCTCCCTTTTTTTCCTCCCTTTCAAATTAAAACCAACCTATTGTTTTCTATTAAAGAAGTCAACCATTGTTTCCCCCCACCTCCTAGATTTTAGGAAATGTACAGCTTGATGGAGAACTCACACACTGATTTGGACTCTTTTCATCCTTCTGTCTCATCCTTCTCATCACAGCCAATATGAACCAATATGACTTCTCTGAAATTTTCTAAGGAAGCCACTAGGAAGAATTCATAAAATACTGCACAAATATTGATGTAGAGATACATGATTGTATGTCAATGTAACTTTTTATTGGTTTAGTGTTTTAGTTATTAAGGTGCATCACAAAAGCACCTTAATACAACCATAAAGATTCATCACATCAAGGACACACACACACACAGAGAGAATTTAATACAACCATATGTACAATCACAGCAATAATATTCTAAACAGAGTTTATCCTATGTGGATTGGAAAAGAATGGAAGAGTAATGGAGATAAATACAAAGATTGGAAATATTCTGAAAATGTCAAGAATTGTGCCTAAAAGTTCAAAATCTAAAAATAAAGCCATGCAAAATTCTAGTGATTTACTTTAAAAATAAAACCAGGTAATTCCTAACTTTAAAATTCAGACAAATACAGTTTTGCCAGCATTTTCATACTTGATTGAAAGTCAGTATTCTAAACATTTTTGTTAAACTGATATTCTTTTTGTTTTTTCTTTGCAGTGCTTTCCCATTCCTTCCTACTTCTTTCTTAATAAAGTATTTGAAACTTGTATAAAAGAAAAAGAAATTAGGCGATAACATATATAACGCTTAGAAGCATAAGTGAAATCTTTGTGCCCCCAGTAATACATTCATAGTAGTATCCTAATTGTAACACTAGTGGTGCTCACATAACCTAAGGCATCCGGAAAAAAATAATGTTGGTGTTCCATCATTGCTCCCTGCAACTACTAAATCGTTAATAGCACTTGTAATCTCTGTTGTCATCAAATGAGCTTGCAATAATCATTTATCTTTAGTTCTCCTATAGGTTCTCTTCTGAGTGGTTTGTAAGAAATGTGCAGTACACAGTTAAAAATCCAAGGAGTGCTAACTCAAGAGGTACACACTCTTTTGATTTAATTATATTAAAATTAATACACCAATGCATTAAAATAAAGGATTTTTTAAAAATATTTTAGATATGTGCAATATAAATTCAATAAGAAATCATTGACAGAAACGGATCTCTTTATTTGAAACCATTTCAGTAATATTAATACATTTATATATTTTTCCTTGTGTCTTGGATGCTAAATATAGGCTCAGATTATTTTATGCTACCTACTCAAAAAAAAGTTATGCTTTTTCTCTGGGGTAAGAAGGCAGAGTGTCTGTGAAGTAAGACCAAGAAGTGTTGGATGATTGGCTGGTGCCTGCTACACCTATACCAGGGGTGGGCAAATGTAGTCCTTTTACAATCTGTGGACTTCAACTCCCAGAATTCCTGAGATAGCTTGGCTGGGAGTTGAAGTCCACAGGTTGTAAAAGGGCCACATTTGCCCACCCCTGACCTATACTGTGTTCTGATCTTCCTTTTCTGAGGTGAAAGTCAGTCTTGACCCAACTTCTGTATTGGAAGCAACATAGTGAGTAGAAGACAGAGGGCTGTAAAGAAGACTATTGAAATCCTTCTACGCTACAGGTTGTCCATCTCTGATTTAGATTATAAAGTCTGAGATCAATTCTGCATCTCATCTGGAAATAAATTAGGCACTTTAGCCTTAGCAATACTATCACTGAATGAAGATATAAACTGCGAAGATCAGCCTATTTATGCAAATCATAATCCATTACTTTGTAAGGGTAGCAAATGTGAATCAGAATGAGATTTTATAAATTCAAAATAATATGCCTTGTAGTTGCAAGAGACACCTTAAAGGGTTGGCCAGTCAACATTCTGTAATTAGGATTACATCTGTCTGTATCAATGGTTTATTAGAAGTGTTGCTGATTCAAGCTGAAGGAAGAATTTCATTAGCTATTTGTTGTCATGGAATTGGCAAAATATTTATTAATGTTGATGTGACAGACTCATGAAATAGATGTTTTCTGAACTGTGTGGCGCATCACTGCAATATCCAAGGAATTTAGACATCCCGTAATTTTTTGCCCTAAATCAGTTGCATGTGTTTGTTTATGGGAGATGCATGAGCAATGGGTTTTGTTGAAGTATATTGATACAAGATGAAATGAGAAAAGAGAAACAGCCTGGCAGAGGGCCAAATATGCCAGTTTGGTTATGTTCAGGCTCTGCCAGCTCAAATCTCACTATACCCAGCAACAAATGAGCTCATCTGAGAATTGTACCTTCGGTGTGCAGCATGACTACAAAGTATAAATCTTTTGTTTAGAATTACTGAGCTTTTTTTTTTAACTGCCAGTCATAACCATGTTTTGTGGGATCCAATTCCAGCCATCTGGATAATCTTGTACAGTGAAAGAAAATATTTCCCAAGAGAGCTTGTAATTAGTGATTTAAACACACACACATGCACAAACACACACACACACCATTCCTCTGTTGATATTATGTTTGCCTAGAAATTCCACTGAAGAAAAGAAAAAAGGGAAGAAAAGAGAAAAGAAGGGGAAAAGAGAAGAAAGGAAAGGAAAGCTAAAAAAGAAAATAAGAAAATAAGAATTCTGTGGCATTTTAGAGACTAAAGTATGTCTAATGAAGAATATTTTAAAGGTAGCTTCCTCAAAATATGTTTAGTGTAGCCAGCATTTGTAACTGCTCTTGTGGAATCTTTTCTAAATGTTCAGAAATGTAACCTGACATCATTTTTTTTCATTATAAGAGCAACATACAATGAGAAATGTGTCTGGTGCAATCTGTTGAGAGTTTGCAAGGAAAAAAATAAGAATGTTAAATTGGGTGTTGAAGAGCTGATTGCACAGTTCTGTAATTGGAAAAAGTCCTAATCAGACAAAGTAGGATTCTCAGAGATACTAAGGCAAATATAGGTAGAGATTAAGCTAGTGATGACAGACTTCTTGTGAGACTGCCTGTCTCACAATAAGGAACTCAGGAATTAGGAAAGTTCTCAAAGGGAGGAGTCAGTCCAGAGAATAAAGAAGGTAGAATCCGTCAGCCTCCTAAGTAGAGCAGGCAGGAAATATGACCAAATGAGCTGATTCTACCTTATTGTAAGGATATATTAATAAATCTTGCAATTCTGAAAGTACAAATTTCCTGCCATCTTTTTTAGGGCAAATCCTTCCTGAGTTTCTTTCTCTGCCCATTATGCAGTTGTGGGTTCCCCTCCCCTCTCTTGTCTTTCTCTAGAGGGCTGCTTTTTCCCACTCTTCCAAGGTCATTCTCACATTCCATAGCAGAAATGAAACTCAGAGTTAACATACATAGAAAAAGCAATGGAACTGTGGGAGACTCATAGGGAAGAAGGAAGAAAGGAGCAAAAAAACTTCAAGTTACAGAACAATGGCTGGAATAGACAGAAGGGAAGACAGGATAGATAGATAGATAGATAGATAGATAGATAGATAGATAGATAGATAGATAGATAGATAGAATGATAAATGATAGAAGAGATAGCTAGACAGATGATAGATAGATAGATAGATAGATAGATAGATAGATAGATAGATAGATGATAGACAGACAGACAGACAGACAGACAGACAGACAGACAGACAGACAGACAGACCTTGGAGGTTTTCAAGTCCAGACAGATACCGTAGCAAGATAAATCATATAGATCATAAATAGGTAGACAAATAGACAGTCAGTCAGACAGACAGACAGACTGACTGACTGATGAGAAAGAGAGGGAGATAGAGAGGGGGAAGGAGAAGGAGAGGAAGCAGAGGAGAGAGAAAGAAAGAGAGAGAGAAGGAAAAGTTTAGAAGCTGGTGTGAAAGTGCATTAAGAAAGGGATTGTTAGTCTGTCTTGTCATGCTACATAGAAGGGATGGCAGAGAAGAACATGAGAGTCTTTTCTATTTCTTTGAACAGAGATAGAATCTCTCTTACACAGGAATATGGTTGAATCAACCTTCTAACCATGAAGGTAGCAAAACCTTGTACTGACTGAGCAAGATCTTCACTAGGACAGGCAAGTAATGTGCTTAGAAAAAATAGTCATTAAATAAAGAACCAATCTGTCTGGAGATAGATGTAGCAAAGTTTAAAAACTCTGGGGCAAACTACAGTAAACATGTTGAAAAGTCCCAAGATTGTCAAAGGCTAAAGATTATATACCTCAAAGAGAAGAATATGTGACAAATTACAAGCTCAATTTAGTTAATATATAGCCCTAAAGTATGACACATGTCAGGTGAGAAAGAAATGATTCTACTGTATAGCGCTAGGTCATACTTACCCCTTCAGTATTTTCAAATTACCATTTATGTGCTTTCTTTCCATTTCTCTGTTATTTATAGTATAGCACAATAAATATCAATACTTTATGCTCATCTGTTGACCTTTTTAACACTTTCTTAGGAAATGTCAGTCTGTTTTTCATTATCTATTTCAATTCTCTTTCATTACACCTTGGAGTTTCAGTTTTGACCCTTTGTTATCTAATTATAAGATTTACATTTTGTTTCCATAACACTAGTGAAGCATAGTTCATCTCTAAGACAACGGTCCTTACAGTTGCTGAATATAAGTAATGAGATAATGTTCTCCTAAACAAATCTGTTCTATATAGAAATTGGACTTTGCTTAGTCACTCTGAATATAATATAAGTCCTTTGTTTCAACTCAGATCTGGGTTTACTAGTACAAAGTCAGGCAGTGGGGTAAACATCCCACGATATGTTAAAACTGTGAATATTTATGAAGAGTATATAACATTGTCCTTCAAGGTCAAAGAAGCCAAAGTAAGAAGCCAAAAACCCACTATTTCAACAAACAAAGCTATATACAGGTCTCCATGGACATTAGGGTATAGTCTGAACTGAGCAGAGAATTCAATACTCAGTGGGGCACTCATAAGAAAGCTCTCAAATGTGGACTGAACAACCTCTACAGAACTTAAGTTATGTTAGTGATAAAATTGCATTTGTGGCTAATGATCTTAGCTCTGGTTTTTTCTTTGTTGCAGCTGGGATAGGTTATTGCCATTAGGTCTCCCAAAAAGCAAAACTGGATATGAAAGTTTATGAGCGCTGGTATATGCTGATAATTTCAGGTCACTGAAGTGTGGAAGATCATATAGAAAGAATAAATGAGAGTCAAATTGCAAAATATGTTAGCGAGAGTGGATGGGTTGAAAGACCAAGAAAGTTGTGCTTGATTGGAGTTGATTAGATCTTCAAAGAGAGAGATGAGATTTTTTAAAAAAACTATGTATAAATCAGTATATAGAGCTGGTGGAAGTAAGGATGTTTTGCAAAGATAGAAAGGTATGAGGACTATAGTAAAAAGTGCTGGTGACTACTCATTTAGGTACATTTTTTCATGCCTTTTATTTCTTTGACCCACTATTTCTTACTTTTTGTGTGTGTATGTGCTCTGCATAAGAGCATGATGGTTACAGGTCCTGCCAAATTATTGGACAGTTTAGGACTACCTAGTCTACATGCCATCTCAGTTCCTGTTCTCAATGATGGTAACATAGGTTACATCAAACAAAAGCAGTATTTTGCCTAATATATTATTGAGTCCAACATTCATATTAAGCTTAGCTTGGGAACAGTCCTGTTATTTAATCATGGTTATGAAGAAATGCAACACCCACAATTTTCCATAGAATAACCTCTTTATGGGTTTTCTTTGAGTGTAATTGCCAATATATAGCTAAAACGGTTGTGGAAAAACTTTCAAGAGATCTGCTTGTTTGAATTTTTTAGATTTTTTACTTAGAAATGTTGCACAATGGGTCCCATGAGAAATATTTGTCACCATCCACAGAGCAAAAGTTCAGTTTTATTTTTACCTTATAGTTGTTTTACTCTGACCTCTTCCTTACATATGAATATGTTCGCTTTTTCTTTCCTATTTGCAGCATTGGCCCTCAAATTGCTAGATTTTGTTATCAGGAAAGCCTCAGAAAAGAAAAAACTCCAAAACAAGTCATAAACAGAAAGTTGCTCTTTTCATTGCATTTTAGAATCATGGTGAAGCTGGATTATGAAACAATTAGTAGATCTTTTATATGAGTTAGATAAAATTAAGACAAGATAAGATATTAAGATAAGATAAGATGGTAAGGTAAGGTGAGGTGAGGTGAGATGAAGTGAGGTAAGAAGGGAAGGGAAGGGAAGGGAAGGGAAGGGAAGGGAAGAGAAGAGAAGAGAAGAGAAGAGAAGAGAAGAGAAGAGAAGAGAAGAGAAGAGAAGAGAAGAGAAGAGAAGAGAAGAGAAGAGAAGAGAAGAGAAGAGAAGAGAATATGGCAAAGTAAGATAAGGTAAGATTATGGTATGGTATGGTACGGTATGGTACGGTACAGTACAGTACAGTACAGTATAGTACAGTACAGTACAGTACAGTAGTGTGTGTAAACACACACAAATATTAATCGTTGTCCATTTTGAATACATAGAGGAAAGAGGAAACTTGAGAGTCCACATATACAGTTCACATATACAATTTGCTCTTATTAAAGTTTTCTTTTGAATATGTGAGCACTAAAGTAAACGATTGGATGGTCATGCATAGAAGTACCATTCCAATATCTCTGTCAATATAAGTTCTTAAAATAGTTTCATATTACTGGGGAAATTTCAGTAAAATTTCTAAGAGCAACATGGCCTATATGCTTACAAACCTTTCAGGATCAGAAATTCTCATTATAAAAGTTTTAAAACTTTCATTCTCAGTATGTAAGGCACTAAAAACAATGTGGTGATATAGAATTTGTGCATGAGACTAACAAGATTACTTTATCACTGGTTGGTTTTAGTCCTTATATATTCATGAGACTGGAGTGCATAACACCAGATATGTCACTGCAAGGCAAAATCACAAAACTGATTTTGTCTTGCAGTTATTTCACTTTCACTTATTTTGGCCATGTAATGTGGGGGAATTCACTGGGGAAGGCAATTATGTTTGGAAGAATTAACAATAAAAGGAAACCAGGCCACCCAAGAATACAGTGTCTGGACATCATCAAAGCTGACACCAGCCAGAGCATAGAACAACTCAAAGAAATAGTACAAGATCAGAAGATGTAGAAAGACCTGGCCTATAGAATCACCACATGTCTGAATGGATAACATCATCATTATCATTATATTCATGAGAATGTTTGCACTGAACTTCTGAATGACCTCTGCAATAGTGAGGTCATTTGTCAACCCTGAAGCTGACTTGACTGAAGCCATTTTGACCACTTCAGAGTGTTGCCACACTGGAGCTGAGGGATAGGTATGGGGGAATTGAGATAGAGGGGAATAGCCAAAACAACATACTTTCTCTTGGGAACCAAGGACATTTTCACACTTGGTTGGAAGAAGGTGGAGTGAAGCCACCTGGCTGCCAACCTGTTCTGTGATTGGACCATGTGAGAGAAAAGTGGGAAAGAAAATGGGAAAACTTTTACTTTTAATTAGATGAAAACTGCTGGAGATCTCAGAGTCGGTTTTCACCAGATATGTGCCAATATGATAACTACAAATAAAAGTATTCTTTGAGGAATCTTCATGCCTCGGAGTCTTGCTTGCTGTGGATTTATTACTTGGAACCCTGACAATTGAACTTTACAATGACCTCTACAATAGCGAAATTTATCATTTTCATCCTTAATTTTATTGTCATAATGTAACAATGGCTACTCACATTGAGCTTTGAGTTTTTAAGGATAATGGCTAATGCAGAATTTCCACTCCTTCAACAGAAAAGAGTTCTTACTACTTGCAGAATTTAAAATAATGCAGATTAGTGGAAATTGCATTAATGTATTCCAAGAGTCCTCATTAGGGACAGTATTTTGATATCTCTACACTAAACAGAAAGAGGGTATAGTGGCCCATCAGTTAAGATGCTGGACTTGTTGACCAGATGGTTGACAGTTTGAGACCCAAATGTTGCATGCGCGGTGAGTTCCTATTACTTGCCCCAGGTCCTGCCCATTTAGCAGTTTGAAAGCATGCAATTGCAAGTAGATAAATAGGTACTACTTTGGTGGGAAGGTAACAGCACACTGTGCACCTTGGCATATGACACAGATATGATTTTAGACAAAACTGGCTCCCTCAGCTAAGAAACAGAGATGAACAGTGCCTTCTTGAGTTGGTCACAACTGTACAGGGGGAACCTTTACTTTTACTAAACTACACAGAAGCTTTGTGTAAAATTCTGCATTTCTATGTTTTTGCTATTCTATTGCACTTCATGACTTGAAGCTGGTTTGCATGATCCAATCTTTCCAAACTGGTTGCAAGCCTCATATTCCCATTTATTCACAGGAATAACCAGGAATTATGAATACTCCTATTTTAAGATTACTTTAAGGAAGACTTCTATTTTAAGGAGTTTTTGTACAATATGCACACTGCTATTATTGTGATAGCATAGTGTTCATTTCTTCATTTGTTTTAGATATATGTATTTATGTCTCATTATTTTTGGGAAGAACGGTGCACATAAAAATAAATTTAAAAAGCCTAATAAATGAGGGTGAACAAATAAAAAATGCTACTTAAAATAATCATGGATTAAAGTATCATGCCTAAAAGACCTGATAAATATTGTTTGTCATTTTTATTTAATGAATAATAGTGACAAGAAAAGCAATACTCTCTAGAAAAGATCTATCACTATCCACTAAGAAGGCATCCTTTGAATCAACATCATGTGAAATAATGGGGACACTTGAAATGAAAGTAAACACAAAGTTGTATAGCATGGGGAAATGACTATAGCTAAAAGATTGTTATATAGAACAAAGTCAAGATCCAGGATACTATTGTTTTGTCATAGAGATATCTGCCTGATAAGATGCAGAAATCCAATAAAAGTTCTTAAGTGAAGTTACACAACTAGCTTTTATGTAGCCAAACCAGATTTGGTTCTGGGATGATAGGAATCAGCCAATGAATACAATTAAAAGCTAGGAGAAAAACAACATTAGTGCCTTGCTGAAACTTTTTCATAAGGAAATAATAATAATTGTATGATATTGAAGAAAACTTTTGATATTATACATTTTAAGTATCTGCAGCATTTTCTCATTATTAATTTATACTAGTGTTCCTGCTTCTTTTTCCTCCCAAATGCTAGTTTGATCTCAAATTTATCTTCAACCCAGGGAGTTGGCTGTAAGAATGCTGATAGCCTGGAGGTGTTTGTGCCATCTTCTCATCATCATGAAAATACTATATTTTTTAAAAATGTTACTTTCATGTTTCCTACTTATGGTTCATCCCTCTTGGTGCCCTAGTTTATAGTTTATTTTTCCAGTTCACCTCTCTGTAGATTTTCTATGAAGGTGGCTAGGAAAATGGTTTTAAAACAAAATCCCTCAGGATACAGAATTGCTCAAATCAAATGATTCATTGCTTATGCAAACTAAAAGAATGCATGACAAATTCCCCCACCTTCCACAAGAAAGTTGAAAGATTTGGGTTTCTCTTCTAAGTTGAAACATGAGGTTTTTTTGAAAAAGAAAGAAGGTCGTTTTGGAATAATTGGTAAATCTGTTCACCTAGAAGCATGACAATTGCTTTGATTTGCTTAAGAAACTAAATAGAGAATCTGAAAATGTTTTGTTCAGTTGTTCAGTTATAAAATCTACTGTCACTTTATGGTTTCAACAAAAAAAAAAAAAATCTTATTATTATACCATTATGGGTTAGATAGGGTACCAGGTCAAGACAGTTTGCTGCCTGAGTTCAAATTATTTTAGCCTGTAGAGCAGAAAATCTGAGTATCCTTTTTAATACCAATAAATTAAATGTCATAAGAACCAAATCTTTTCATAACAAACAGCCTGCCTGAGGTGGCCAGATTAATCTGTCAAATGGTACATCTGTCTTGTAAAAATCATCTGATTTATTGTAGATGTCATATTTGATATTTAAAATTTGTTTATTTATTACTTATTATCTATTGTTCTGGATAAAGCATATCTCAGACAATTAGGAAAGATGAAGAGTTTTGTATTCAGATATGAAGATCTGAACTAGATTTATATTGTGTATCATCTTCCACACTTAGGTTAGAAATTGTCACAAGATGTTCATGACTCAAGTTAAAAATAGCAAAACTGGATGTAACACATGGTGCCAAATTAATCCACCATTCCACCTAAAAGGGAGCAACTGTGAACTTTTGTGAAGATTCAGTGACAATACATGACAGACTCAAATCTGAAAGCCAGAAGTACTGACCATCTGAATGGATTACTTGAATTCATGATGAGCTGTATGCCACATAAAACAGATGGTAGTTATTAGGACTGCACAAAAATTCAGTTCAGAGATTTAATAGCTAGTCAATCAAAACATTGAATCAAATAATCTTTCTGAATCCAATTGGAAAGTTGACCTGTCAAACAGATTTGGATGACTCTGAAATGGTTTGAGTGACTAGAATCCTGCTGTGCTACACAAAAATAAACCACCTTCTTCTGTCCTATAGTACAGTGGTCCCCAACCTTTTTATCGCCGCGGCCCGCTGAGCGCGCGCAGGGGTGAGGGCACGGCCCAGGAGCTTTTGCGCACAGCCCATTGCGCACGGCCCAGGAGCCTTTGCGCTGCAGCGTTCATGTCCCCCGGCCGCTGTGCGGCCTGGTGCCAGGTACTCCACAGCCCGGCACCGGTCCGCGGACCGGGGGTTGGGGACCACTGCTATAGTATATAGCACAGATTATTCTGAATTTAGTCATAAACCTGAATTTAATCAATCATCTGACAATTTCATTTGAGTGTCCAAATTTGGTAGAATCAAGTGACTGATTTTTCAAATCAAATCAATGACAGGAATTTAAAAAAAAAATGTTTAGTAGATAAAGCACACTGCAATAACACTGAAAGTTGCAGGTTCCGTTACAAATTGGCTGAATTTGTAATATAATGCTGTCCCCAACAGAAAAGACTTTTTTTAGACCAAACATAAGATATTAATTTAAATGTTAATAGCCCAGTCCTATGAATGTATAGTTCTATTAGGTTTCTTTCCAAATAAAAGTAGTTTTTGATCCTATGATCCTGTCTGGAAATTTATTCAGAAATGATTAGAACTTTGTTCTTATTGAAGGTATTTTTCCCTTAAATTCAACTGTTTTCTTCAGCCCATTCTGCTTCCCTTCATTTATTTGCTTATGTATTCTTTTATTTTATGATACCCTGCTTAGCATTTCAGTTCATCATTTCTTATCCCAGAGGATTTTTTTTAATGCAAATATAATTCTGGAAAATGGCTTGGGGAAAAGGATCCCCAGAGTGAATTCTTCATGATGAGAAGCAGGCACAGACAATTCAGTTTGGGGACTGTATGAATATGGTTGGGGACAGCAGTTGTATTTGTTTGTTTGATTATTTGTCTGAATGGTGATTCTAATTTTGCCCCCCACCAAATAACATTCTTACAACCTTATCTAAATAGGAAAATGCCAGTGAAAATGCTTCAGTCTTAAGTTAATTAAAGCTGCAATTTCACTTGAGAATCCAGATCTGTTGACTGGTTCTTCTGGCCAGATTTCAACAAACTTTGCACAAAACAATTGAGTCCTGGGGTATTATAGCAGCTCATATTATCAGAAAGATTATGGATGACAGCTGCGCTGGTCGATGATAGCAGAAGAAAAACAAGTTCTGGTAGCTGGAGAGATTATTACTGAAGGCCTCCCAGTGGTGTTGATAATGTTAAAAAAATCAAATATAGTTTATGCATTTGGAGCTGAAATTCTAACAATCATAAAATCTATGCATGCTACCATTCTCTCTCTCACACACACACTCTTTCTTCCACTCTCCCACTTGTACTTCTTTCTCTTCATCTTTCCTTTCTTTTCTTTCTCTTTGAATATTATAAATATACATATGTGTGTGTGTGTGTGTGTGTGTGTGTGTGTTTTCTTTCTTTTTCGTAGGTTTTATGTGTATTTCTCTTTAGCCAGGTTCTATCTACGTAAACCAAGATATTATGCAGCCCTAGTTCAGTGAATTGTGATTTCACTGAACTAGGGCTGCATAATATCTTGGTTTACGTAGGTAGAACCTGGCTAAAGAGAAATACACACACACACACACACAAATATATATATTACATCAGTGCTGGACCATTTTTGCTTTGTAAGTTGTTCCTTTTGAAATAATTTAATTATTACCAATGAGCTATAGGCCTCACAAATGAACCACATTATCTTTAAAAAAGTATATATATTTATAATATTGTTTAAAATCAATTGCCATAGTGTAAATAAAAGCAAAATTCAGGATAGAGAAAAGCTTGGGAAGTCTTCATAATCTTGCATTCAGATCCTGAGGATGTAAAAAAAAAAATCAAGAATCAATTACTTTTGTTCTTTACTTGTATCTTGGACTTGAAATGGATAGCTTTTTAGATGAATAATAGTTTTAGATAGTGACTGTCGCATGATAGCTTGGCAGAAAATTCCTTTTGCCAAGTTGGACATCTGACCATTTAATAAACCATGGTCACATATGTTGGAATATTACTAATAGATTCTCCTTCACACAACCTGTGTGCTCTGCTACACTAGCTATTCAATGGGGATGGACCTGGTTAGAAGAATGACTGCCACTTCAAAATACTCCAAAGTGCTGATAGAAGGCAATATTTGTAGTTCATGGTTGAACCATAGAGTCCTTGTCTATGGAGATTCTCAGTCACCCAAGTCATGGTTGTCCCAAAAATGCTTTTTCAAGAGGCAACTTTCTTGGATGAGAAGTGAAATGTCCTCAAAGAAAAAGCAGAAAGTCCAGTTGCTTCTTGAAAAAGCACCTTTGGGACATAGGATCCTTGGTGTTCTCTGGTTGTTTTCTTGCAGACATTTCATTACCAAACTATGTGAAATCATCAGTGCTAGAAAACAGTGGGGTTTGTTTATATACTGTACAAGTGGCTTATCCCATGAGTCTTGTTGGAAGTCATCTTGATAGTTCCTTGATTAGGCTGTTGTTGATTATTTTTCTGAGTTGGTAGTTGTTTGATTGGGGTATTGTTTCCTCCTTGATTGTTGGTTTGCTATTACTGTTAATCTCTGCTTAGCTGGATGTTGATTCCTGGTGAGAAGGTATTTTGCTGTTTTGGGCTTGTTGATTGTCTCTCTTGAATGGTATATAGAAGTTGTTTACCTCTACAAATTAGCCTGTGAAGGCTAATTTGTATGAGTGCCAAGCTTCTAAGAAATCTGTAGCATTTTTAGACTTGGCTTGTTCTAGTATGCTCAGAGTTTCCCACTTAAATCTATGGTTAAATCTGTCCATGTGTTGTGCAATTAAGAAGTTAGCTAAATTTCTTCTAACTACTAGTTGGTGTTCATGGATCTGCTCTGCTAGTCTTCCACCTGTTTGTTTTACATAGTGGCTGTTACAGTCCTTACACTGTATGTCATAGATTACTTCTGTCCAGTAGTCGGTTTCAAAACCCAGTGCTACCAGTTTGCTATCGATAGCGCTCAGGTGCACTCGCTTGCTTTGTGAGCGGGCAGCGCTTCTGCACATGCACAGATCATTTTTTATGATGTCTGGGCAGGTGGGAGGAGCCTCCTGCCACCGCCACTACTGGTTCTCCTGAACCGGGGCAAACTGGGAGCAACCCACCACTGCTCCTGTCCAGCCCCGCTTTTGGGACTAATAGGTCTTTTGGTTAACCTAAAATGTATTTGAGGATATCCAGGAAGGATAATGTGTTCTTGTGGTTTTTATCCCTTTGAAAATGTTGCTGATTGTTTCTGGTGTCTTTTCTAGTTGTTCATTTTTTTATTATGACAAAGGCATCATCTACACACCAGATCTATACCTTGGGTTGTATGGGTGGGAGTGCTGTAGTTTCTAGGCATTACATTACAGTCTCTTCTATAAGCCCTGAAAGTGGTAATCCCTGGGGTGTTCCTCTGATTTGTTGGTATATTTGCCTCTCAAACTGAAAATCTCAATGGTTGAGGAGGCCCATGATTTGGGGTACTTCAATCTTAGTGTTTGGTTAGGTCAAGTGTATAGTTTAGTAATGCTTCCATTGAGTCTTTTGCTAATTCTGGGTCTATGGCTGTGAAGAGTGCTGTGACATCAAATGAAACCATAATCTCATCTTTTTCTATTATTAAGTGCTTGATTTTCTGAAGGCACCATAGTGGGGAATTGATAGAATAGATGCTCCCCTCTGTGGAAAGCAAACTTTAAAGTTTTGTGTATGATACATATATATGTGTGTGTGTGTGTGTATCTCTCTCTCATACAATAATATATCGAGGAATATTGCTTACAAAAATGCACACATAAAAAAAAATAGTCAGCTGCATTGAAATTTAATACAAAATTAGAATATCAGATTTATACATGAAAAATGAGAAACAGGGAGAAACAAAAGGTGGTTAGTTGGTTGATTTATCCATACTAGAACATTGGGATTGAAGTTTATTGGTTTATGAAAAGAGATGGCTACAGGTTAAGTAGTAATGGATGGAACTTTTGCAGAATTTATAACGAATGACATTTCAGACTAATAATTAATACAGTAAGATCAATAAACCATGTTCCAGGTGTACTTTAAAAAAAAACACTGTGAAGGACTATGAATTGGGATTATGATACCTGTAACATGTCAGCAGAATCAGGTGATTTCACCAAAATTATGAAATTAATGTCATGATGGTGCATTGAAAGCACCAGCACCAGGCATGTGACATCCCAATGGGCAATACTGATTTTAACATTTGCCTCCTTTGCTTCCCCATGGACGCCTATGAATCTCAGGTAATTCTCTTGAATAATGTGTCCCTCATATTGCTACTAGAATGTTTTTGCTTACATTTGAGTGCAGCTCAAACATTAAATGTTGGATCAATACTTGACACAGAAAAACAGGGAATTAGAAAACTTAATGCAATTATGGAAAAAATAAAACATAAAGTAAAAAATAATAAGTCCATGTTTATTATAGCTGATATTTTCTCTAAAAACTAAGAAATACATTATTCAATTGCATTAAAATCTTGTTGATAAATCTGCACGGAGTACTTGTAGCACAAAAAATTTGATTCTCAGTATTTTGTATTTGGTGGCAATTAGCCAGACTAGAAACAGGATTCCTATTCTATTTGCATGGTAATGAATTATTCTTTGAAAGAAATCAAAACACTAATGAGATTTTATTCACAACACCTGATGGTTGACATTAATCAGAAAATGTGGCAAAGATGTTCATTTGTTTACATCAATATTCCTGTGAGTACTAGAGCACAAAAGTTGTTCGTTTGCTAAGACAAACAACCAAAAGTAACATGCCTTTTAGGCACCAGGGTCTTTCTCAGCTAAAATTAATCAAACCTGGAAAAGAAGAAATCATAATAAAAAAAGGACTCACCTTTTACATTCTTGATATGGATATAATGGAATGAAAATTAAAGGAGTAAATATTCTGAGAGTGGAGGTTCTTTCTCTGAGCTTGTGGGTTGGTTTCTCAACATTTCTTTAGTAGGCTAGGTAACATCTTCAGCAGAATTTAGGGGATGTCAGTGTCAGTGTTCTTCTGCTTAATAGGGCCTCCTATGGTCATTAGTCTTGTAATGGGGAGGTCCCATGACATCAGTGAGTATTACTGTATATTTTAGTTGAAGGTGGTTTTCAACACAACAGGACACCCCTTTGTTCTCATTTCTCTCTCTCTCTCTAGAGGCACTATGATATGTTTAGCAAACCATGCTTAGAAGGAAGCAATGAGATATATTACTCTAAGGAAGGCCCCTTTGAACAAAAGGATTGAGTGATGGAAATTGTTTTTGGCCATTACAGCTCATGTGGTAGGAAGCCTAGCTCTGCCTTTATTGAATAGCCAAGGGGATAGTCAAATCATTTACTGCTGGTGTTTAGAATTTTCTCTCCTAAACTTGATTCTCTGTATGGTTATTCACATAATTTTCCTCTAGTGACCTCAGGGTAATGGATACACCCTTGTTGTGACTTAGGCTTCCTGAGTCATTAAAACACACGAGTAGTCCCAAAAACCTCTTTTATTGCAACAGCTGTGAATTCCGTTCATTCACTGAGTCCCAATTAGTTGCAAAAAGTCCTTCGGGAGAAGTCCTTTAGGATAATCACCAACCTTTATCTCCCTTGACACTCTGCCAAAGACCTACTTGGCAAAGCCACATGGATTCCAGAATCAAACAGAGATGCTGACCGGGAAGAGAATTAACAACGTTGCTTTCCTGCAAAGGGCCCACATGCCTTTGCTCCTCTTTTAAGCCTTATGGGAGGGGCCAATCATCTTCAGGCCTTACTCCCAAGTTGTCCCTTTTGTTTTAACTGTTCTTACTTTCTGGCAGCTCTGTGCATGTGCACACTAGAAACAGGCTCTTCCTGCTCCCATCTCTGCTCCTGACGCAGAGCCCTTGTCCGGGCCTTCCCTAGACTCCAGGACTGGCCCATGGTCCTCCCCAGCTTCTTCACTGTCTGACTCCACTGCCTGCTTTACTGGTGGACCACAACAACCCTTGAGGGCCAAGATGACAAGAAGTGATAGAGGTAATGAATTTTTGGGGGGCTCTGGGGGATTGTTTGTTAAAATGGTGGTCTTACCTAAGAGAAAGTCACTTTGTAGAATTCAGATATGATTCAAGCATTTGCTGTATCTGTCTTACAGGGGTAGGTGTGTATGCAGTGGTGGCATTCAAATAATTTAACAACTGGTTCTCTGCCCTAATGATTTCTTCCAACAACCAGATCACCAAACTATTCAGAAAGTTAATGACCGGTTTTCCCGAAGTGGTGCAAACTGGCTGAATCCCACCACTCTCTGTATGTGCATACATGAACACTTCACAAATGATCCAAATTGGATGGCAAGATTAGCAAAGACTGGATCAAATTGAAATCTGGTTTGGTGACTTTGGGTCTGTCATTCTCATTCAGCCCAACTCACTTGACAGGGTTGTTATTGTGGAGATGAGGAAAGAGTATTAGATGTTTACCACCTTGAGTTGTTTGTCAAAATAGTAAAGGTGAGATAACATTTTAAAAATTGTCTATGAACACTCATGCTTTCTCCCTTGGACTGGCTTTTGTTCATTTCTGAGATTAATTCAAAATAGCGGTCTCAGCCTTCAAAGGGTTGAAGTCAGAATGCTCATATTTCATACCAATCGTGTCTTCTTAAAGTTCTGAATGACCCCTAGTTTTCTGTAAATATTAAACTATTAAAAGAAGATGGTAGAATCCCCATACCACAGGTATAAAACCTTGGTATCAATAATTGAATTTAGCTTTTTGGAGTGGTTTTTAAAAAAGGAAGGTACAGGTACAAAATAAGCACAAGACAGAATCCTTAATAGTCAATTCTGCCAGATAGAACAAAACATGGCCAATGGTATTAAAAGCTGCTGAGAAGTCTAGGAGAAATAAAAGTGTCACATTCATCAGTCCATCTCAATATTGTTCATCCATCTCAGTACTGTATTCTAAATGAATTCCCAAGTGAACTCAGTTCAGATACTCAATTTTATCCAGATGCATCTGGAGTTGGAAAGCTACCATTTTCATTTGCCTTATACAAGAATGTTACATTTGAAATTGGCCTATAATTACAGAAATCATCCAGGTCAAGGGAGGGCTTTTTCAATAGAGATATCACGACTAGACTTTTAAGTGAGGGGAATATACATTCCATTAATCATGCGGTCAGGAGGAACAAGGATAAAGCAAGCTTCACTTGTAAGCAAAAATATTTATTTTTATGGGTTAATAATTCTACAAGAACTGTTTAAAAATTGTGAGAAGTTTTATAAATATAGTTAATAAATATTATTTCCAATAATGCCCCATATACAATGCAATAGAAATGATTCATGTATTTATGTTTTGACTGGAAGATCACACAAACTGCCTTTCATGAAAGCCAGCTGGATGATTTTAGGACAGTCACTCTTTGAGCCCAATGCACCTCACGGGCTTGTTGTGGGGAAAATAGGATGAGGAAGATGTGTTGGATACATTTTACCCCTTGAATTGTTTGTAAATATATTAAAGGCAGGATATAAGCAAACAAACAAACAAACAAATATAAAAAGTATTAATCTAGATCCAGCCAACAGTGTCAATAGGAAATGTCCTCCTAGTTCAGATGGCATCTTCAAAGGAGTGATTTTCCACAAAATCATAAAAAGGAAAGTGCTAAATTTCCCTATCACACTTTCTGTGTTTCCAGTTATCTTTAGCCTCCTTCCAAAATTTAACTACTGGGAACATATCTGGATAAATATGACTTAGCTTATATTTAAGCAGCACTCCCATTTTTGTCTCTTCTTGATGGTGCCAAGATTTATTTCCTGTGGACATTCCCTTATCCCATTGTAGCAAATTTCCCTCTAGATTTGGGAACACTGAGGAACAGGCACTAAAGGTTGAGAGAAAATTATTGTGGGTAGCCCTTCTCACTCTCTATTTGTGGTGACTTCAGAGCATGAAACGTTTTAGGGTAACCATGTGTCACTGAGTGAAGCATCCTAGAATTTTATGATATGGCTAGCTAAATACCTGTGCTCTGCTACGAAACTATGTGATCAGGCTTGATAAATCAACAGAGTTTGAAAATTAATGAGTAGTTACGATTGGCCTCTCCTCTCCCCTTCCCTCCCTCAGACTAGCCCCACAAAAGCCTCTCCTCTCCTCTCCCCTTCTCTCCCTCAGGCTTGCCCCATAGAAGCCTCTACTCTCCCTTTCTCTCCCTCAGGCTTGGCCCCATAGAAGCCTCTCCTATCCCTTTCTCTCCCTTAGGCTGGCCCCATAGATTCTCTTCTATCCCCTTCTCTCCCTCAGGCTGGCTCCATAGATCCTATCCTCTCCTCTTCTCTCCATCAGGCTTGGCCTCATAGATCCTCTCCTATCCCCTTCTCTCCCTCAGGCTTGCCCCATAGAAGCCTCTCCTCTCCTCTCCCCTTCTCCTATCCTATCCCCTTCTCTCCCTCAGGCTTTCTAGCCCCTTCTCTCCAAGAGGCTTGCCCCACAGAAGCCTGTCCTATGCTATCCCATTCTCTCCAGAGTTATTTTCAAGTTGGGAGGGGGAGTAGAACGTCTAACTAATTAGCATCAGAGAGTGTTATAATAATATAAGAAATACTAATGCTCTGATGGTCATTTTGAAAAATCCTTTCTTAGTGAGCACCTAGAAGCCAAGAGGAACATACGTAGCAAATTTCAAGTTTGTAGGTTTTATGGTTCTGGAGATTTCATGATTAATGCATGAGTGGTTTTCTCTTATATATATATATATATAGATTTAAGGCTTCCTTATTATTTGTATTTATTTTTTTTTAGTTTTTCTTGTTATTTTCTACAGCTGTTTTTCATAACACATTGCTTTAATTCTTTGGAGATATTCTTAATCCATAAGAAGTTAAATGAGATGAGAAGGGCATATTCCTTTATACATTGCCTGAAATTCAGGCCTCACTGAAGAGACTCTCAAACAAAGCCCCAAATGTTACATTTACACAGAAATTAAAACAAATTGTTCAAGCTTGTCAATTGGTTGAAGAAATTATTTCTTCTTCTCCCTCTTCTCCCTTGCCTTCTCCTTCTGCCCCCTTCCCCCCATCTCTTTTCTTTAAAATAAGATTCAATTGTATTTTTCAGGGACAAAAAATAACTTTTCCCACCCCAACATAAACCTCATGATAATGCCAACATGTGAAACTTTATGAGTTCTGTGTTCCTGATTCTATTTTTTGATAACCAAGAAATTGCAATTGTTGCAGTGAGATTTCTTGGAGAACGAATGCTAAGGCTTTGATTTGGGCCTTCAGTTTTATCTGCAACTTTAATCAGTATCCAGTGTAAGGCTTTCTCTGACATTTGTAGCAGCATTCCCGAGATTGATGTTGCCGCCCATTATTATAGAGGAGAACATTTGATACTAAAGGTTCCCAAAGCTCCCATCAGCTTTCTATAGTATGTCTGCTCTCTTGACATTTAATGTCCCTAAAGCTTGATATGGTCTGATAACTTCAATGTGCTATGTGCCTTGGGAAGGGGCAATGGGGAGAGAAAGCACTAAGGTATTTTTGCTATTCAATTTAGAAAGTCACTATCTACATCCACAGTGCTTAATTTTGTTCCAGCTTTATTCAATTAAGAAAAAAATACAAATAAAATACCATAGGCTGGTAAAAAATATATAAAGGTGTGTGTGAAAACAGATGAGAGGAATACTCCTAGAAGCAAAACGATTTTGCCAAAAAAAAAAGCAAACAAACAAAACTTATTTTCTCAGATACTTTGCTGCTCTTATTGAAATTCCATAAGATGACTTAGAAATATATCATATTGAATGGAAGAGCATCAATATGTCGAACAAATGAATGTATGGGAACTAAAAAAGCTAGATTCTTCTGAGTCAGGAGCTGACAGTAAGTCTCTAAAGCTTCTGGCCAAAGAATTTTCTAATCCCAACATTTCTCAATTAGCAATTTATAACCTTATGCAGCTATTACCGAAGCCATAGTTCACTAAGGTAGACAGACTTAATATCATTAACAGTATCAATTGGTAGTGTTGAAACGATAGTGTAGAAATGGTCAATTATACCGAAACATTTTTCATATGAAATATGAATTCTATCCATGAACTGTGGGCCATTCTGATACCTAAGGGTGCCATAGCAAAACCAGAAAACTCATATCACCATAAATAATAGTTCCATTGTATTCTGTAAAGATTAGAACATATCTCTGGGAATAGTCTCAGTGATGGCTGATTTCATTTTACAGTGGACATTGACAAATTAGTTTGTTTTCCAGAGAAGTCAAGGGTGGTGAAACTAGCCCCAGTAAAGGACCTAGGTATGATTAATCTAAAGATAGTGAGATGGGGGAGATATATGATAATGAGATTTGATTGCTTGACTGAAATATTTATGTAACATTATTCAGCCATAAAATTATCAGTGCAGTGTATAAGAAGAAAACAGAAAACTCGTATTTTTTTTAACAAAATAATTTATGAAAGACTGTAATGTAGGAATTCATTGCTTGCATAAGTTGCTTACTTTCTATACTCTCCTGTTTGAAGGGCTAATTTCTCTACAGTTTGATTTTTATTGAACTAAATTTTTACTTGTTTGGATCAGGCTGAGAAAGTGGTTGACCTACATCTGAAATGTTAAGAGGTAATTAAGATGTCCCTTCTTCCACTCACTTAGCCTTTTAAAGAATCCATCCTTGTTTTCTGAAGTTCCTCTAAATTGGCAGTGACAGTGGTTATATGGCAATTCCTGGAAATGACAGGAAAGAAACTTGTATCTAATAAGTTTTGGATGTTTCTAATGAGAAAGAGGGAGAAAGAGGAGGAGGAAGAGGAGGAGGAGACATATCTCAGACAACTTCTAAAGTATTAATATATCATCTTCCTGCCTCATCATACATTTTTGTGTAAAATAGACACTTGGAATTTATCTTGGCTAGTAGCAGTCCTACCTGGCGTTCTAGCATCAGCAAAATGGCCAATTTTGCTTCCACCAAGCCTTAATATGGATGTCATTTTAATTTGCTATGTAGAAGATGGAATATGTTTATTTTCCATTACTCTGGAAAACACAGATGTAGAACTCAGGGGGTGGAAATGACTTTCTGGAAAAGTCATTCTGGAAACTTTTAAAGAGCAGCAACATTCATCATGCTACCTGGAGAGGTGATAATTTCTCTTTCTCTGAAGCTATTTCAATAAGTCTTGATAGCTATGATCAAATATACTCTCCTTGTTTGATTCCTAACAGGAATTAGACTAGATTACTGTTATATATTTTTTATTTCCTAATGCTTTTACTGATCATGTTGCCCAAAATATGACAGAAAAGTGGGAAAATACTTTCTATATCAACAATGTTGCATGCCCATTCAATGATCTAACTGTTAGAACTGCCATCATATGCTGAGTTTCACATTTGCTAGCTGCCGGTCTGCCATAGACTATGGGGGAAGGGACCCGGATGGGAGGGGAGAAATAACTATTCATTGTGCCTTCCAAGAACACCATCTCAAAGTCAAAGACCTAGGAATGGAATGCAATGTCTAACCAGTCAGACCACTGTTAAAGAGACCATTATCAAAACAACTAATTCAAATATAATTGGACAATAAGAGACAATCAAGGGGGAGGAACCAGGGAGGAGCCGGACAGGGAAAGTTAACTGGGAAAATTTGGCACACAAATCTTTAGTTCTGACCTTGCTATACTGTGATTGATTTGGCTTTTAATAAAAGTATATATTTCACTACAAATGGAGTTGAGGGTATTTCTTTGCTAAGGGACCAAGTCAGGGCAGGCCTGACACTATCATAAATGTATCTGTTATAACAACCTGTAAAGTTAATCTGAAACATTGCCATTTAGAGGTATGATTTCAGAGGTGAGCTGCTGCTCACCAGTTTGGACTGGTTCGCCCAAACCAGTTGTTCCGCTTCTGTGTAGTTCAGAGAACTGGCAGATTGGACCACTGATTGGCCCTGCCCCTGCCCATTTTTAGGCCATTTTCAGGCCGTTTTCCAGCCAAAATTGGCCCCAAAAATGGCCTGAAAATGGCCAGAAAAACAGCCTGAAAACACCCCCAAAACAGGCTATTTTTGAGCCACTTTCAGGCCATTTTTGGGCCATTGTTTCCAACCAATAATGGCCTGAAAACAGCTCAAAAATGGCCTGAAAATGTCCCCCAAATGGTCTGAAAACAGCCCAAAAAGCACCCCAAAAATGCCTGAAATTAGCCCAAAAAACAGCCTGAAAAAAGCCCAATAAATGCCCAAAAATGGCCTGAAAATGGCTCAAAAAATCTGGCTGCAAAAGGAAGAGAAGCCAGATGAGCCGGACCCAGACGTGTCCTGGGTTCCCTTGTCCCAGAAGCAGCAACCTCACACTCTTCCCCTCTCTGCTATCCCCCTTCTTCACACAGGATCGCCCAGCAATGGAGACGGAGAGAGAGAATGGGGTAGTGTTTCTGTGTGCTCCTGTTTCTGTGCTCTCAATGCTAGTGGCCACCACTGCCCCCTTCTTCCTCTCCACCTCCACTACTGGATGATCCTGTGTGAAGAAGGGGGCTAGCAGAGAGGGGAGAGTGTGAGGTTGCTCCTTCTGGGATGAAGGGACCTGGGAAGTATCTGGGTCCATCTTATCCAGTTTCTCTTTCTCTTGCAGCCATCTTTCCCAGTCTAGCTTGACGCAGTCTCTCTGTCTCTCTCTCACACACACACATACCAGTGATGGGTTGCTCTCAGTTCACTCTGGTTCTGGAGAACTGGTAGTGGCAGCGGTGGGAGGCTCCACCTATCTGCCCAGACATATATTATGATTCTGGAATCTAAAAATTCAAAATGCTTCATAGCTGAGCCTATTCCAAGATTCCTATTGAAATTCCTACTAGTCCTCACATTTAAACAAATAACTACATTGTAACATAATTTTCTTCTTGCTTGATAAAGAAATTAATTTGTTTACATCATACCCATCATGCAAAGCATCCCATTTCTGCAAATTTGCTCCTCCTTCTCCTTCCTTCCTTTCTTCCTTCTCTCCCTCCTTCTCTCCCTCCCTCCATCCTTCCATCCCTCCATTTCTCTTGGGGGTTGCACTATCACTCTGCTTGTATCTTGAGGGTTCAGTCTCAGGTAATGGGTCACTGATTTCATTTATTTAGCTCATCACAAAGTGCAGTGACAGCAAAGTCACCTAGTGTGCTTTACTCCACTGAAGCAAATAACATGAAGTAGCAACATAGGTATTTTTCTTGGAAAAACATTGTAGTTTATTTGGTTATGTACACGCCTTAAGGCTGTCAGTTTTGCTGGACACTTGCAGTATTTTATAGAAAAAAATAATTCCTAAATACTATCTTCTGGAATTGATTAGCTCTAAATTAATGAATAAACAATTTTTATGTCAGAGCTATATATATAGTTGAGAAATGGAATTCAGCATGCTTTAAGACCAGTCACTTTTTAAGTAATCTGGATATTTCTGGACTGATTTTTCTACTTTTTTTTGAAAAATATTTTATATATAGCAGTGATCGCAAATCTTTTCGGCACCGAGTGCCTAAACCGGAATGTGTATGCACACTGGAGCCCTGGAAACCCGAAGACCAGCTCCCTCTTGCACGTGCACTTGTGGCCATCTGGTCTTCTGGTTTCCAGCACATGCATGTGCGCCAGCCAGCTGGTCTTTGTATGTGCTACAGCACCAGAAACCTGAAGACCAGGTGGCTGGCACATGCATGTGCACCAGCCAGGTGGTCTTTGGGTTTCTTAGGTTCCAGCATGTGCAAAAATCAGCTGGCCAGCATGCATGCACATGCCGGAAACCAGAAGAGCAGCTGGTGATGGCCCGTGTGCCCACAGAGGGCTGTGCATGCCACCTCTGTCACGTGTGCCATAGGTTTGCCATCATGGATATATAGGATATATAGGAGTATGTGCACAGTTCTAAAGTCATGCTTTGCTTTGATCAAGCTGTAAACAAAGCACCCCTTTGGAGGTGCTTCACAAGGCAATGTCATTCCCCCTTTTTAAGAAAGAAATGAAGTGGTTTTACAATCTTGTTACCGATGCTAGGCAGATATGATACCATTACAGGCAATTCTGGATGAGAACATTGATCCCTCTAGAAATGTACTTAACGTTTTCAAGACTAGGCTATCTTGCTGCATACACTGAAGGTATCCAAACTGAAACCTCCTCTATTTGTTGACAATTCTGCAAATGCTGTGGAGGAGGCACCATGTTCAGGAGGAGGAAAGAAGTGAAAACCAGAACTGTGGTGATCACAGCTGAAGTCTGAAATGTCTTTGCCATGTGCCACAGTTCTCAAGCTCTCAGCATGTCTGGGATACTTTTCCAACTGGGCAGCACATAGGCAATCAGCATTGGTTCACAGTATGGTAGTCGACTGGGGTGATAATTTATAGATATCAGAAAGCAAAATGTGGGCATGCTTGTCCATTCTTCTTGGAAGAATATGGTAGCTGAGATGGAGAGGATAAGAACCATATAAAATTTAGGGAGCTTTCATTTTGAATAAGATTTGCCAATCATTGCTCCTAACTTTCTTTTCTTTTTTTGAGTCTGGCATGAGCAAATTTCACTAGTACCTTTATTCAAATCTTCTATGAGCTGTGAGCAGCCTTGAACAATCAAAGAGTAAGATTACACAGATTGTATGCTTCATTCACTGAGGGAATTGTCCCATAGTACAAAGACAAAGTGAAGTAATATATAACCTAAAGGGGCTTGGGGAAATCATATTGAGGGCGGGGAGAATAGTTTGTCAAAGAATTTCATTCTGTGACTGAAATGGTTAGGCCTGAAGATAATGAAGATGATTTGTTTGTGGTCTTTAAAGACGGAGTTGGAGCTGTTTTGTGACTTTACTGCTAAGTTAGTGAATATAGAAACATATAGCTTTATTTACTCATTCAATTGGATACAAATGAGCATGTGAAGAGCCATGTTAGCTGATCTTATATACACTAAAATAGTAATGGAAAAAAAAACCTCTGGCCCTATTCATCTTCTTCTCCAGACCTGAGCTTTGACCTATCTAGGTCTCAGAAGCAGGAACAAAAAAAAGCTCTCAGCTGCATTTAGTAACTGATTGAAAAGAAAGCTTCTCACAGTGTTGTCCTGTAAAGAAAAGCATCTAGTATTATCAGTGAATGCTTTTAAAAACTCATGTGCTGAATGGGGACATTTTGGGGAATCACTGCTGAGGTGCAAAGACTAAACATCCTTTTGTTCCATAATCAGCCTTCTCTCCAAAGAATCCCTTCAAAAATTGATCTTTTGTATTTAGGTTTAGAAAAAAAATATCTTCCATTTAGTCTGGAAAGGTTTTAAAAAGTCTGATCCTTTCATAAAAGTATTGTTTGAGAGGAATTTCTGGGTTTGAGCATGAAAATAAGTGGAGATGACATATATTGATTGTTATGTGTATGTATAAAATAGAAAAAAGGTTTTTTTTGTTTTACTTCCTAGAGTTTTCCCACAGATGCAGGGTTTGCTTTTTTTGGGAGGGCAGGGAGATCAATTGAGTGTTGAACCATTGGTTGAAAAGGGAAATTATGTTGTGAGTTCAGAGTGAGTGAGTGACCTATAGTCACCCAGCCATCTTTCAAGCAAAATGGGACTAGAACTCAAAGTCTTCAGGCCTTGTGCCTTGGCCAACTGAGTAATAAAAAAAGACCAGGTTTTGGATGTGTGTGTGTGTGTGTTTTAAATAGTGGGTACATAAATGATAAATGTGTGTTTGCATGTAGCTCCAGCAACTATGTCCAGCAGGTTGGATATTTGTGTGTGACACCACGGAATTGAGTTGGTAATAAGAGTATATGACCTGGGGTGCATATATATTAAGTCAATTTCTAGCTTAGCAGAACCTAATTTCCCCAAAGTCAGGGGAAAGTTATCAGTAGGTATTCATTTCTACCCTACTATACATGTAAATAGAGCAAAAGACACATGCCCTTCATGCAGGGATGGGTCTTGTAAACATAATTAATAAGACTTCTACCTCATTCAGAAACACTCTTTCAAAGAGGGTTCAAATTAAAAACACCTTCATCAATGTGGATAAATTAAAAAGCTTTTAGCTGAAGGTGCAGCCATATTAATGGACTAATTGCCGTGGAGCAGGGATGGGTGAGTAGGGTGATAGGAGAACAAAACAAATCAATTATAATTTGGAATAATGAAAATGTGGAAGAGCACTACTGTATAATAAACAAAGGAACATTATGGTATGAGTGCATGTATCTAATATTTTGTCACAAGAAACAGCAAAATAGGATCCATTAATGTTCTATTATAATTTTGCTATATGCCTGGATCAATGTTTCCCCAAAGTCACCAATCTCAGTTTTAGCAAAGAAACAACATTGCTAGCACACTGAAATAAATCCTGCTTTTATTTTCAGCATATCCATCAGATTTTAAATAGGCAGTAAAAGCACTAATAATGGAAAACTGCACAAAGAGTTGTGGAAAAATATGCAAGAATTTAGTTTAGATTTGGACACTGGCAGTTGGCAGCAAGAGTTATTGTTCTTTCATGTAGCGTTTGCAACAATCTAAAAACCAGAAAGGAGTTTTAGAAAAGACAAATTGGTTATTTACACTAGATTGCTTCTACTGCCTTACTCTTAAGTGTCCTTCCAGCTCGGTTGCTATATTATTTTCTAAGTAATTTCCTAGTAGATAATTTTCCCCAGTCTGCATTTCTAGTGTCCTTCCTTTCTACTACCCCATTTTCTAACAACCATTGAGGGAAGATAAATGAGGACCTAAAACTCTTTAGCCGGCTGAACAGACCTTGCCCTCAGGATCCCAAAGTACTGTACGCTTAATTTAAGCTGCTAGAGAAAACAGCAAGGCCAGGTTAACTTTCTTTTTGTATTTACTTTTGTATGTGATATATATATATATATATATATATATGTAGGTCTTTGGTTATTCGGGTTTTCTCCCACGTAAAATTGGGGACGTTTCGACGAAGGCCGAAAACACCAGCCTGAAGATAACGAATGAGACTTCGTCAAAACGTCTCCAAGACACTTCCAATTTTACGCGGGAGAAAACCTGAATAACCAAAGACCTACATACAAACACCCGTGAAAACCTCAGAAAACACACACACACAAACACACATATATATATTTGACAAATTCAGTTTGCCAAATAAATGCAGCTCATAATTTAATGTTGGAGTAAACCATAGTTGAACTTTCTGAAGAACAGAGAATCTGGAAAAGGTTATGTATCATGTCAGAATTGAAAAACTCATACTGTGTTCTTATTGATGTATAGTATATATACATGTGTTAATTCAGTGTGGACATATAGAGCAAATAACTGAGAAAATAACAAAGAGCTGGGCTGATCCTAGACAAAGAATAAGCCATTCAGACTGGTACTTCTTTTGGAGAGCTTTGGAGACCTTATCTGAACCTCAGCACTGCTGTTTCTATAAAGTACTATTCCTTCCTTCCTCCCTCCTCCCTCCCTCCCTCCCTCCCTCCATCCCTCCCTTCCTGTATGCAATCTATATTGAATTTGTATAAATCAAAAAACCCCGACCTTGGAGTGAAGAACAAAGCTACAAGTAAAAAACTTCCTTCTAGAACAGAAAAGACTTTGCCAGAATAGCAAGGTTTTTTTAAAAAATCCACTTTAATCTCTTCTGAACTTGAGTAAGGAGCAGTGTGTTCTGACCTAGGCTTCCTTATAAAGTATACAGCACAATCTTAGTCCCGGCAAATCTCTTTTATTCAAACGGCTGTGAATTATTGTCATTCCCAGTCCAAAAGGCTTCTCAAACAGTCTATCAGGGGAGTGTTTAAAAATGCACACTTTATCTCCCTTGGAATGCTGCCAGAGAACTAACTGCCAAATGCAGGGCAAGGCCAAATTTAGCACAGAGTCAAACAGAGCTTTTCCAGAGCTTTTACCAGCCAGATGAACTAATAGCTTCCTGCAAAAGCTCACCTCCCATTCACTTCTCTTTTATGTCTTATGGGAGAGGCCAATCATCCAAGCCTTACTCCCAGGTCAACTCTGTTTTCTTAATTGTTCCTGTCTTCTGGCAGCTCTGCGCATGCGCACACTGGGAATAGGCTCATGCTGTTCTTCTGCCTCACTGATGTCAGACTCTGGAGAGTCCGGAGGCAGCAAAGAACTACCAGATGGCCTTGGCCCCCTCTCTGCCTCGGACTCAGAGCCCTCATCCGAGTCTTCCCTAGACTCCAGGACTGGTCCACATTCCTCCCCAACCTCCTCACTGTCCGACTCTGCTGCCAGCTCTGCTGGCCACTGGTGGGCCACAACACAGTGTTTCATATTATCTTCTAAACCTGTGAATCCTGTCCTAGATCTAGTGATCTAGCCAGAATAAGGCTTTTGAGACAGAAGCACGCTTGCCAGTTGTGTTCCCAAATCTTGAACTGTAATAGCCTTCTGGCACAGCTTGTGCCAAAGACCTGTGCATGTTATATCAGTTTGTCCCCCACCCCCTTCACCTTTTATGCTGGGATGGTGACACCTTAGTCAAGCAGCAGTTGTTCAATCAAGAGAGGTTGGGACAGATAGTTTTGTTCCTCCTACTGCTCCCTTATCTATCTCCTCCTGTTGCCACTAACCGATCAAGATCAGGGTATATGTTTTAAAAGGACAAAATCCTGAACATTTTTGATACCTTTTAATTATCAAAAAGGAAAACACGTCCAGGGTCTGAATGAGATAAAATGAGATTTGATTTAATTCAACAAGGTGGAGTGACTGGAAGATAATCCTTGCAAAAACATCTCTAGCTCCTGACTGGATCACCCTCCTCAGTGGTGGAATTCAATTTTTTTTTCTACCGGTTCTGTGGGCGCGGCTTGGGGTGTGTGGCAGTAGAAGGATACTACAAAATCTGCATTCCCTCCCCACTCCTGGGGGAAGGATATTGCAAAATCTCCATTCCCACCCTACTCTGGGGCCAGCCAGAGGTGGTATTTGCCGGTTCTCTGAACTACTCAAAATTTCCACTACCGGTTCTTCAGAACCTGTCAGAACCTGCTGAATAGCACCCCGGACCCTCCTCCAGTAGGAGCTGGAGGAGCTAGGTTCTGAATTTGTCCTGGAAAAGCAGGTAGAAGGCATGGCCAGAAAATCTTTGCTTAGCTATGGCTGGTACACCAGATGCCTTCCTTCCTTCCTTCCTTCCTTCCTTCCTTCCTTCCTTCCTTCCTTCCCAGTTCCAATCAACACTGGGCAGGGTACAAAACTGGAAAAATATATGAAAATAGATACAACATAAAACTACAAGAAAGCCCAGGATAAAACAATCTGAAAAGCAACAATAATCAAACCAAAGAGGGGTCCATGGGACCAAAGCCAGGCTTCCAGAGCTTTCTGGAAGTCTAGGAGAGAGCAGGCTCTTCATATCTCTGGGAGATGCTGTCCCAGAGTGGGAGGACCACAAAGAGAAAGCACCTTTCCTTGGAATTGCAAGATGGAAACATTTAATAGAGGGACCTGGATCATACCCACCGACTGCAATACACTAGATAGATAAAACTGATTGGAGACAAGCAGTCCAGTGGTGGTATTCAGTCAGTTCTATCAGTTTGGGCAAACCGGTAGGTGGCTGTGGGAGGCTCTGCCCACCCACCTGCACATCATCATGTCCCATTTTTGATGCTCTGCACGTGTGCACTTACATTTGCGAACCAATAGCGAAGATAAGTGAATACCATTCCTGAAGCAGTCCCTCAGATATCCAGGTCCTATGCCACATGCAAATGATGGCAGACCCACCAAAGGACATGTTTTCAAAAATGCAGCCAGTGTTAGCTATGGAATAGTGTTCCTGAACTTTAATATGTCTCCAGCAGGCCTGGATGGGTAATTCAACTCATTCTTCCTCGAAACAAGTATTTGCATCAGGAGAAAAGCTTCTCTCTAAAAATTAACTGCATGAGAAAGCTGAATTACAACAAAGAAAAATTAAATCCTCTTCATTTCTGTTGCAAACCTGGTTATTATCATCCTGCCCCCTGACATTAGTTTCCCATTTTCTATTTAAATATAAAGAAGCATATTAGGTTATATCTAACTCTGCTCTAAATGTGACCAACCTTCTCCTGAGGGAAGAAGACAGTGCCTGGCATTAGCTTTTTTTCCCTAAGCACAAAGCATTGTGGGCTCAGTGGATCTCAGCCTTGGAGATCATCTTCATATAAAAGCACACATTATTTCAGTGAAATAACCACAATCTTTCTATCATGAGGGTCTGTTAATGTGTGACCCCTTCCAAGCTACCGTAGCTTTAAAATAAATAGAAAGCTGGGATAGCTTATGTCAATATATAGTACTAGTTTATTTCAACATTCTAGCTAAACCACATTTTAACTTGGCTTAATTATGGAAGTTATGCTAGATTGTATTCGAGGTTTTTCCAACCCTTTTCCAATCCGTATGATTCTATAAATATTTTCTTTTTTTAAAAAGTTGTAATAACTTTTGTAGTGATTTTAAATGTAATATATTTATTATGAGGTACACTTCTTTAGGTGCAGACCTAAATAAACCTGAACTAATTAAAGCATTAATAAGTCTGCATTATTTGTCGTAGCAAGAGTAAAAAAAAAAAAGAGCTGTTAAATACAGTAGATATCCCAGTACAGGTGCTCAAGATATGTAGTGCATTCTATTAATAATAATAATAATAATTAACCTTATTATGCTATTATTAATAATAACAATAATTTTCCCGCAACAATCCTGTGAGTTAGGCTGCGCTGAGATGGTGTGACATGTCCCAAATCAACCAATGCACTTCCATGGCTTATGATGAAGCTGGTCCTAAACTTCCCCAGTCCTAGATCTGAACCTTAACCAGTGGTGGGATTCACCTGGTTGTGTCCAGATCGCGTGAACTAGTAGCTGCAACTCTGGGAGGCTCCGCCCACCTGCCTGGACATAATGCCCAACTACTGCACATGCGCAGAAGGCACGCTCACATTTGCGAACCGGTAGGGAAGGTAAGTGAATCCCACCTCTGACCATAACCATGATACCATGCTATTAATTCATGATCTCTAAGAGTTTTAGTTCACTTTCAGTCAAGCTTTCTTTCTTACATGGTGCATTTTTACCAAATCCAGTACAGAATGTAATATATTGTACACTAAAACAGGCAAGTTCCAAATTGTTTTGCAGCTTGCATTGCTGCAGCAGCTGTGATAAGGAAGACTTTAGCATTCTTATATTTGAGTGTCTCAACTTAATGGAGGATTTCCTTCATTAAAATGGTATTTTGATGAGTAAATTGAATAAAACTGCATTTTGCTGAAGAAATAACATTTCTTGTTTACTTTTTGGCAAGGCAACATGGCTTTTTTCCCATTTTTCACTACTAAATAACTGGTAAGGCATTTTCATACTGAATGTTTTGCTATTTGTTTAAAAGATAATTTTCATTGCTGTCTTTGTATGTGCTTCATTTGGGTGTTTTTTGCCCATTTAAAATATCGATCTCTTTTTCAAATATTATAAATAGTTAATTTTTCAAAGTCTGTATAATTCTATCATGGTACAATCACAGGACATGAGACATGCAATTTATACATTTCCAAAGCTGATCTTTCATATCCACAGGATGTGTCAAAACCCCAGAAACATAATAGTCATAGTAATTACACTTAATCAGATGTTAATTTAAATTAAATCAAATGTCATTTTTTTTTGTTCCAGCTCCACCCAATTCAGCCTCAGGATGTCACTCAAGGCTAGGCATTTTTCAGGAGCCCCTTTGCTCTTATAATCGAGTTCCTAAGTCCAGAGTAACACATTTCTCAGAAAAACATCACTAGCCTTGGTGCTATTAATTCTCCTTTTCTTTACAGTTATAATTTATATATTCCACGCCATCATTAACAGAGACTGTATAGGTAGTCCTCGACTTACTATCATTCCTTTAGTTTGAAGTTACGATGGTACTAAAAAAAAGTAACATGACTATTTATCACACTTATAACGATCAGAACATCGTCATGGTCACATGATCAAAATGTGGATGCTTGGCAACTAGTTCATATTTACGATGGAGTCTTGGGGTCATGTGATCACTTTTTGCAACCTTTTGACAAGCGAAGTCAACGGGGAAGTCGGAATCACTTAACAACCCTGTTTCTAGCTTAGCAAGTGCAGTGATTCACTTAACAACCATGGGAAGGTTGTAAAATGGGGCAAAACTCACTTAACAACTGTCTTGCTTAGCAACAGAAATTTTGGGCTTAGTTGTGGTCACAGGTCAAGGTATGTATCTATGTATCTACACTATGTTATTAATATTGTATCATGGGTTTGAATCAGTGGTGGGTTTCTCCCGGTTTCTCCCGGTTCTGCCGAGCCAGTAGCGGTGACGATATGATGTCACCGAACTGGTTCTGCCCACCCACCCACCCGCATTATTTTTACCTTTTATTTGGCCCCACTCCCAATCTATTGCTGCCTCCTGAGTCCCAGCTGATCGGCTAGAAGGAAAAAGACTGTTTAAACTCTTGCCACGGGGCTTCAAAGGGCCGTCCTACAGCTGATCAGTATTAAAAAGCAGTGTGCTGGTAGACCAGTGCCTCCAAAAACAAATGAGTAGACCGGTGCCTGCAAAAATAAATGAGTAGACCAGTGCCTGCAAAAACAAATGAGTAGACCAGTGCCTGCAAAAATAAATGGGTAGACCAATGCCTGCAAAAACAAATGAGTAGACCGGTACAGCTCTGCAAGCAGTTAAAAGCCTGGTAGACCAGTACCTCTGCTAAATCCTAAAGATTTGTCGCATGACCATCAAGCCATGCCCACAAAATAAGCCACACCCACAGAACCAGTAGTAAAAAAAATTAGAACCCACCCCTGGTTTGAATGTTAGGGTGAAACAGTAGCTTCCTGTCCATACTCCCAAATGCATAATTTGAATCACAGTGGAATATTCAGAGTCAGTCCCTGCCCTTCTACCTCTGATCTACAGGAGTTAAAAGGGAAGATCTAAGCCATGGGTGTCAAACTTGCTGCGTCATATTGCCATCACGTGATGTTTCGCAATATTTTTCCCCTTTGTGGAACTGGGGTGGGCGGGGCCTGCATGTGATGCATCCCACCCACAGGCTGTCAGTTTGACACCTCTGATCTAAGCCAAGAATTTAGATAGAGCAGCGGAATTCTTTACCATTTTTCTACTGTATAGTAGTATTTTAGTGTTTTACAGTCCAGACATAGGAGCTCTTCCTATTATGATATTTTATGTTTCCAAACATTTAAGCAAGCATGTATTTCTCCATTGACCTATGGTCCCATATTACAAGTCCTTCAAATGTCTCAGAGTTGCATCTAATTGTCAATAAAAATGTCACCAATGTAAAGATCTTATGACATGATCAAATTTCAACATCATGTTAATGTCAGGTTTTGATGTCATCTCAAATAAAATAAATTGCATTTCCAAATGAATAGTCTTCGGTAAAATCTTTCATTTTATTAAGCATGACAATCTGTCCCCGATCGTGGCGTAGCCAACTCTGACTTCCTGACCCCAAACCTTCCCTTTCCCCAATTCTCTGTGTCTCATTGGCCCTCTTCCAAATCACTCTCCCCATATCTATTACTTCAGCTCCCAGGTATGTCCCCTCTCCCATCTCATCTCCTAGGGGATATTATCTTCAAGGAAAATAAGTAGGTGAGAAGTCAAGCGTCCTCTTGCCAGCTGCTCCCTCTTCTCCTTCTTATATCAGCCCTAGAGTAAATGCAGGTTGAAGTGCTGACAGTTAAATTGTAGTTGTATGGAGATGACAGACAATGACCTGTTTGTGAAGTCACCTTCGTTTCCTCCCAAAAAAAATGGTGGTGGGGAGCTTGGCAAGGACGGTTATTTTATAGTTAACAGAGATGGTCTCTGTGAAAAAAAAATCTCCTCTACTCTCACAATTATTTTTTTCCTATCCTCTTCACCTGTGGCTTCAATTATCTACACATTCACCTGGAAGTAAATCTGAATGAAATCAATGAGGCTTACTTTTGAGTAGACATTAATTAGTTGGTGCCGAGAGCCCTAATATGACCTGTTTTTGAAGATGGAATAAAGTACAACTCCAGCTATGTTCTCTGCATTTAGATACAAACTTCATTTGCTTTGTCCAGGCAACCTTGAGCAATTCCAATCACTCAGGAAGTCAATAATTGACTACAACTAATGCACTTGTGTAATGAATGGTTAAAGGGACACATTTGGCTTTAATGGACCTTTTACTTCTGCAGTGAAAGATTTCAAGGCTAGAGATTTACCTCTAGCATCTGGTGCAGCACCTGTCTCTAGGAGAAAGCCACTACTCTTTTTTTTTTAAAGTTTTTCCTTCCTCACAGGCTGCCCTTGTAGATCTATTGGTTTCACCTGTCCCTGTTAAGAAGTTTGTTCCCTCAGATCTCATTAAGTAGCCACTTGCGTGTCAAACTTCCTGGTGCACACCTGCAATCTTGAAACCATTCATAAAAGATAACCTTACACTGAAAGGGAAGGTGACTTTGTGTCAAGTGCCTTTCTGCCTGTGCAAAATGCATTTGTTATGCAAACATAGAACCCAATTGTGATGTATTCCCCTCCCATATACTGGGTTTATAAATCAAGTAATTCCAAGGGCATTACATATTTAAAGTGAGGTGTGTGTATGTAATTGATTAATCTCTTGATTTTTAAACAATTAAGGGATTTCTTATATATTATTGCAATCACAATATATCAGCTCTTTTAAGCTATTTATGGAAGAGTAAGATAACTCATAATTATATAAACAAAAGCTACAATCTATTTGATGGACCTTTTGGCTTTAAAATATGTTTTTACTATCTAATTTTGAAGGATCAGAGTTTCATTAAGCCCAACCCAAAATATGGCTATATAAATAAAGTATTGAGCTCCCTAATTCAGATATCATTCCATAGGACACACTATTTAAGTAATCTCACCTTAAGTAGGTGAGATTTAAGACAAGCAAAACATTGAACATAGCCTGCACTTACCACTTTGTGGTAAGTGATCTATATACCTTAAAATGAAAACAAAGTCATCTATTTGTGCTGCCAGCATTGTATGATCACATCACATGGAGGTTCACTGGGGAAGATGTTAAGTAAAATAATCTAGCCTTCCTTGAATGGGCAGTACATATTAAGGAAGACAGAAGTCTTAACATTAAAGTTTAGAGAAAACCGACACACAGAGATCAGTGTTTACATTTTGATTCCCACCAGCCACTGGAGCACAAAATGGGAGTCATCAGAACCCTAAACCACTGATCTAAAGGCCTGCCTACCAGCAAAGATGGGAAAGAAAAAGAACTAAAACACATAAAGGAAGCCCTCGGAATGTGTGGCTATCCCAGGTGGGCCTTCATCACATTTCAAAAAAGAACCTACAGGAACTACTCCATAACAAACAATGAAGAGAACAATAAACAAAGCAACATTGTCATTCCATATGTTGCCGGAATATCGGAAAACCTCAGGAGGGTCATCAGCCAACACAACCTATGTGCACACTTCAAACCCAAGAATATACTAAGGAAGAAGCTTGTCCACCCCAGTGGTGGGTTCCAACCGGTGTTACCACCGGTTCTCTTTGCACTGTTCTCTCCTGCCTCTATCCTGCTCCTGCCTTCTTTATCTGCCTCCCTTTATCAGCCTGGCATGGCCCATTTATATTTAGGCACAGCTAACATTTTCATCACATTGGAAATCCAAGGAATTGTCATGTGCTGTGTCCTGCTGTCAGTTCCAATAGCCCAGACCAGGAAATCATGCCACAATTAGGTCCAAGCTGCTTTTATTGATATGGGTTATAATAACAGAATATTGCAAATCTGATTGTTCTATAGCTCTTCCTCTTCCATATAGTAAATTAGGAAGGTATCTGCCTTAGCCATTTCCAAATGTCATCTTGTTGTGGGTTTAAAAATGCTTCAGCCCCTTTTGGGTAGGCAATGGCTCCTGCATATGTCCATCAAAGTCATCTTCCTTTCTCCATACTGTTGCTACTGAGAAACAGGTTGCTAATTCTTTGGCTGGAGGATCGGGGTGGTTCTACTTACCTTTACTCCCGGTTTGCAGTGGGGCTGCATGTGCTCACTCACTTTGCTCGTGCACACGTGAGCTCTTCTGCGCATGCGCAGAAGCATTTTGATGATGTTGGGGTCAGTGGGCGCAGCCTCCCACCACAGGTTTTACTACCGGTTCTATAGAACCGGTGAGAACTGGGGGCAACCCACCACTGTGGAAGATGCACTACAATTTGCTCAGCTGGGAATGTCAGTAAGAAAGGAAAGCCTCCATCTTAAGAGTTTTGGAAGAGACTGAAAAGTAGAAATAAAAATGCAAACAGAGCAAATGCAATAGGCTATGGCTGTTTGATGATTTTGAATAGCAATAGCACTTAGAATTATATACCACTTTACAGTGCTTTACAGCCCTTTCTAAGCAGTTTACAGAGTCAGCATATTGCCTCCAACAATCTGGGTCCTCATTTTACCCACTTTGGAAGGATGGAAGGCTGAGCCAACATTGAGGCTGGTAAGATTCGAACTGCCAAATTGCAGTCAGCCAGCAGTCAGCAGAAATAGCCTGCAGTACTGCACTCTAACCACTGAGCCACCAAGGTTCTTAGATAATAAGAATATTCTTATTCATAGATAGAATATTCAATAAGAATACAAATGGTTATGCACTGCTTCCTGATGGTCATTATCATTTCTGCATATCTGGTGATGAATTGTTTTATATCTCTTATGAAAATTGTGATGGAACAACAGAATCTCTGTATGCTGTTTTGAAATACATCTCCTGATACTTTATCCTTCCTTTCAGTAAATGCTGTGGCCACTGATGTAACTGGTTAGATGATTTATTGGAGTGCAAACTGTGATGAAGGAAAGGAAATCACAAGTACGTCTTCAGTGTGTGGCACATATTGTCAAATCCAGTGGTACAAGATGCATTAGAAAATATGATATGTGTAGAAATTTTCTTAGTGAAAAAAGAAGCCTGATCTGATCTCCATCAGAACTTTATCAGTTTTCCCAGTTTAAAGCGTTTCATCAAAGAAAGCATAATCAGAAAACATTTTATTCTACAAGATGAACATTAAGAGCAACTTGCATACTTGCATATGAGCCGTGGTGGTGCAGTGGTTAGAATGCAGTACTGCAGACTATTTCTGCTGCCTGCTGGCTGCCTGCAGTTCGGCTGTTAAAGTCTCATCAGCTCAAGGTTGACTCATCCTTCCATCCTTCTGAGATGGGTAAAATGAGGACCCAGATTGTTGGGGCCAATATGCTGACTCTGTAAACCACTTAGAGAGGGCTGTAAAGCATTGTGAAGCGGTATATAAGACTAAGTACTATTGCTATACTCTATATGTGTTTTGTGTTTACAGAGAGCTGGCTGAATTTGTTGAAAAGATGTGTTGTTCAAAAGAGGAGACTTTGAGGCAAAAGCAAATTGACATCCATGGACTTTGAAAAAAAAATAATTTGCTTTAACCTGTGGTTATTGCTGCTTCTCTTTTGGTCACTTAGATTCTCTAAACATACAAAAAAAAGAAAGAAAGAAAGAAAGAAAAAGAAAAAGAAAAAGAAACCTCTACAAAAAACTAGCTAACATGCAATTCCATGAAGCAGAACTTCATGGATTTATTTTAGCTTCTGTTAAAGAAAATATAAAGCAGCTATGGATCATTCTGGGCAAAGATCACATTGCTAGCAGAGCAATTGGAATTAGAAAACCCAAGTCCCCTGAGGAGCAGAAGAGTTCTTTGAATTAGTCTCACCTATTTGAGTTTCCAAAGGAATTTTAGACAAAATATTTTGTAGGACCTTGTTGATATCATTATTTACAGTGTAACTCCATTGCTTTCCCTCTAAAATATGCTGCCACATGAAACAGCATTGAAAAATTTGTCATAGACAGAATACAATGCATATTTTTACAGACTGATTTGGATGCTTCTTGTCTATAATTTTATCATGATATGCTAATGGACATTGCTGAAGGGCAGAATGTAAAATGTTCAGCTCCACAGGATGTACCTCATCTTTTGAATGTGGAAAAAAGGAAATCGCCTAGGATACTTAGATACTTTGGAAAGAGTGCAGAGAAGAGCAATGAAGATGATTAGGGGCCTGGAGGCTAAAACATATGAAGAATGGTTGCAGGAATTGGGTATAGTTAATCTAGTGAAAAGAAGAACCAGAGGTGACATGATAGCAGTGTTCCAATGTTTGAGGGGCTACCGCAAAGAAGAGTCAATCTATTTTCCAAACCCCTTGAAGGCAAGACCAAAAAACAATGGATGGAAACTAATCAAGGAGAGATCCAAGCTAGACCAAGGAGACATTTCCTAACAATTAGAACAATTAATCAGTGGAATGACTTGCCTTCAGAAGTTATGGATGCTCCATCACTGGAAGCTTTTAAGAAGAGACTGGACAACCACTTGTCAGAAATGGTATAAGGTCTCCTGTGTGAGCAGGGGGTTGGACTAGAAGACCAACAAGGTCCCTTTCAATTCTGTTATTCTGTTAAGATGTTTTAATCAATTCTGGGAGGGTTTTTTTAAGAGGGAGGGAGGGAGGAAAGAAAGAAAGAGAGAGAGAGAGAGAGAGAGAGAGAAGGAAGGAAGGAAGGAAGGAAGAAAGAAAGAAAGAAAGAAAGAAAGAAAGAAAGAAAGAAAGAAAGAAAGAAAGAAAGAAAGAAAGAAAGAAAGAAAGAAAGAAAGAAAGTAAAACTAATGTTCAAACATGAGGCAACCCAGAATCAAATCATATAAAAATCTGCATAGACACAAGCAAGATTCACAGAAGAATGGCAAACACAATTATCCAGGAAGCGTACATTTGGCACATGCAGTTTGAACACCTTAGCTTTCATTTAAATGCTATGTCCACCAAAACCCTCTTATAGTACGAAAAATGAATGGAACGCTAGTTTTATTGTTTTGGACTATCACCAGTAATTGCTTCTTTTTTGACACAGATTACTTGACTACATCCCTGATCCCTTAATACTGACAAATTTATACCCATGTGTCTTTGGTAATTAGTGTTACTGGAGCCAGGCTGGAAAAATCTGTTTTAACTTCTAGAGTTTTCTGCATTTCTTTGCTGCCATCCAGTGGTTTTCTGGATTTTTGTAATTCTAATATAACTGATTTCTATTCTATGGCACTAGCAGATTATCTTAAAAGTCTGCATCTTTATGTAAGAGATGAGGTGCATTTCTCTGTTCATGCTTTCACATTTAGTACCGTATTATGGAAAGTATTAATCAGGTTTTGAAATAAACCCAATAAACTCAATGAAATATTCATTGTAAATACATCATTCAGTAGTCTTACTAAGGGAAATCTGCTTGGTTGCTTCTTGCAATTGTTAATGGGTCATTTTTCTGTGATGATGAATTTATGCAGCAAACATAAAATGTAATTTCACCATGTTAACATTCAATAGGATCCACGGCTAAGTTGCAAAGGCTAGTACAAATCTTACTTCTAGACTTAATGCGAGCTTCTTGATATTTTCTCAGTACATCTATTTAAAATGTGTCTCAACAGAAGTTTTTCAGCAGAGAGAAGTTTCAGCCTGAAAGAAAGGAACTCAAAATAGCTATTTTTTAAAAAAATAAATAAAATCCTAGTGTAGATGAATACAATACAATGTGCATCCATAAACAGATAAAGAATTTGATTTTTTTTGTTGCTGGAGATTTTAAACAAAGACAATTTATTCCTTTCTACAAATTTCGTGAAAATTTTGTTCAGTGTTATCCCAGTGGATATTTATTATCCAATAAATATGTTGCAATTGTAGATTTCACTGCCTACATATTAGATTTGCAATATCTTATGATATGTAGCTTCTAGATTTCTTTTAAAATGAGAATATGTTCCATTTTTTTCTATGTGATGGACAGTATAAACTGTCATTATCTTTCATTTTTCAACTTTCATGCCATTGTAGCCATGAAATTGTGGATGCTCCATCACTGGTGGCTTTTAAGAAAAGACCGAACAATCACTTGTCAGAAATGGTATAAGATCTTGTATGTGAGCAGGGAGTTCTTCCATCCAAGTTATTGAATAAACCTAGGTAGTGGCAGCAATGTTCCTAAGGTATCAGAATAGGCAAAATGCCACACCCCCATGGCATCATGATCCAAGGTCTGTCCCAGGGGTGAAATGCTCCCGGTTCGGACCGGATCACCCGATCTGGTAGCGATGGAGGCAGGTGGTTCGGAGAACTGGTAGCAAAAATCCCTGCCCCCCCCCCCCCATGCCCAGTTGAGCCATGCGATCATCAGAGGCTTTTTTTTCTTTTAAATGCCTCTGACGATCCAAGCTGAGTTGCCTGATCGTCAAGCTGAGTTTGACGATCCAAGCTGACATCCAAGCTGACGATCCAAAACGATGCCTGACGATCCAAGCTGAGTTGCCTGATCATCAGAGGCTTTTTTTTCTTTTAAAAGCCCCTGGCGATCCAAGCTGAGTTGCCTGATCAGCAGAGGCATTTAAAAGAAAAAAAGCCTCTGACGATCAGGCAACTCAGCTGGGATCGTCAGAATCTTTTGAAAGCATTTTTTTACAACCTCTTCGCCAAAGAGGTTGTAGAAAAAATGGTTTTAAAAGTTAAAAAAAACAAATTGGCCATGCCCACCCAGTCACATTCCCCCCCACAAAGCCACGCCCACAGAACTGGTAGTAACAAATTTTAGATTTCACCACTGGTCTGTCCCCACTGTAGATGTTCAAGAGGCTGGAAGGGAATTGGTTATACCAACTATTTCACTCTGGGTTTTTCTACAGAATGTGACTACTCATATAAAATATACCCTATTTCAACATCACTGGAGGTTTTTAAGAAAGGGCTGGACAGTAAGGTCTGAAATGATGTCGGGTCTCCTGCTTGAGCAGGGGGTTGGACTAGAAGACCTCCAAGGTCCCTTCCAGCTCTATTCTGATTGATTGTTTTATTGATTGAACATCTGTTAATCAACTTTGATCAACTCTCCAGTAACAATATAATAGAAGATAGAAGATAGAACACAGAAAAAAAAGAAAGAAACTTTCCAAGTCCCAAAAGTCCTTTTTCAAGAGGCAACTAGACTTTCTTGTTTTCTTCTTCAGAGTTGAAGAAGCTTCTTGGATGAGAAGTGAAAAGTCTTCAAAGAAAAACAAGGAAGTCCAGTTGCCTCTTGAAAAAGCATCCTTTGGGACAACCATGACCTGGGTGACTGAGAATCTCTATAGACAAAAGTACACCTTTCAAGGCTGTCTTGACAAAAAGATAATTCAGATGCTATGGGGTTCTTTCCCCCCAATTCTGCAACATAAGATACACTGGGGTATTCCTCCCCCCTTTTTTAAAACTAAACTATATAATTGGTGCAGCTACCAGTGTCATGCAATCACCTACTGGCATAGTCTCTGTACATGATTACATCTGCAGGAATTATGGAATTGCCTTTCTATGGAATACATGAGCAAAAAATAGATACAAACTGAAGGTAAACCGTTCCAAACTCGATTGTAGAAAATATGGCTTCAGTAACAGAGTGGTCAATGCCTGGAATGCACTACCTGACTCTGTGGTTTCTTCCCCAAGCCCCCAAAACTTTAACCTTAAACTGTCTACTGTTGACCTCACCCCATTCCTAAGAGGGCTGTAAGGGGCGTACATAAGCGCACCAGCGTGCCTACCATCCCTGTCCTAATATTCCCTTTTACTCTTACTCTTTTCATGTATTCAAATTAAGTTTATACTTTTACCTGTTATCTTATATATGCTTGCCAAATAAATAAATAATGAAAAATGAACCACTGAAGAAGAAAATTAAACACATCTGACCTGGTTGGATTACTTTTTAAATTCTGTTGTACTGCTGGCATTCTATTATGTTTGAATTCATGATGGATCAGATACTTATAGGCTTGATCTCATGGTCATGCACTGCATAGGTTGTAGAAGAATACTTCAGCTTACAAAAAGCACAAAGAAAGCGTAAATAAAATTAATATTATACCCATATATTCTTTCCTGCCTTCTTAAGAGTTTTCACATCCCCGTTTGTACAATTGGGTACAGGAATGACATGTTTGTTAGTCATACTATTGCTTGAATAAATACTGTATGTATGGTAAGGGCTGGTACCTTACTCTGATCCTTTCATTTCAAACATATGCCTTTAGCTTTTTTAAAGGATTCAATCGCCAGCATTACCATTGTTGAATAATCCTGACACCTCTGTCCCATCTGATAAACACATTTCTATGAAAAGTGTAGTGTCTGTCATGGATGAGCACGGATGCTTCAAGATACAATTTACTTTGTTGAAATGGCATCAGGAGAAGCAGAGAAGATCTCACAGATGTGATTGGAGTTCTCTGGCAGCTCTACGAACCACAAGACATCTGAGAATATGTTCATAACAAAAATTTCCAGGGAATGTCAAATTTCCTGTAATGCCATGATAAATGTGAAGTTCAACAGAATGAGTATTAATGCCATTATTTTTATATGAAAAACAAAAATTTGCCAAGTTGGATAAATCAGTTGACAAGATTTGGTTCAACCAGTTCACTCTGATAAAGTACAAGAAATTCTTGGTGATAAATATGTCTTGTAAATTTACATCTTCCGTGTAAATTGCTTTTGATATCTTCAGTATCAAAATTGCTTTCATATTTAACCAAGTGGAAACATTCAGTAAATGTTACAAGCAAATGTTCTAAAAGTTGGAAATATATTAATGACAGAAAACATGGCCCTTGGAAGGAAAAATAGCAGATGACAAAGAAAAACAGTGTAGAGCAGGGCTGTCAAACTTCCGGCCGCGGGCTGGATGCATCACTCACTGACCACGCCCATGGGTGGTTTAGCAAAGGGGGAAAAAGTCCTAATACGTCACCTGATGCCACCATGACAATGTGAGTTTGACACTCCTGGTGTAGAGAGACCCATATTCAAATTCCTATGGTGCTCACTAAGTGATTTTGGTTAATTACTATTTCTCAGCCATACATATCTCAGAAGGTTATGAGGGTAAATGTGGATAGGCGATCACAATGAACATGCCATAATATCTCTATAAATAAAATAAAGGAAAGCAATGGCAACAGTAAATAACATCAATTCAATATAAAATGAATTATTTTTTCCTTAATCCACAAGTTCCTTCTGAAAGCCCTTCTATTTCTTCTCTTAATTAGGATTAAAAATTGTGTTTCTTATATCAAATAAGAAATAGTAGTTGTCGCTGGCTGCTTGAGGATATGGCCACCAGAGAAAAACACAAGAATTCGTCCTTGTTTTCCATCATATAGTATCTATTGTTATATGCTTAAATGAAGTTTGCTTAAAATGTAGTCCTCTCTTTTTGACAATTTTGAGTTTGGCATAGGTTCCAGTAAAAGAATTTCTATACTTGCCATGCGATGTGGATGAACATCTGTCTATTCTTACTTTATAGTACATTTCATTTAAGGCTACTTGTCTAATATTGCAATCTTTCCAAATACCCCAAGGAGAAGGTCCAATGCAACCTTCAATAGCTGGGAAACGTTGGTGGTTCTATATGAAATTTTGGTGCTATGTTTTACCAGGCTGTACTTGGCTAAAAGGAACAATGCCTTTACATGGGACCACCCGAACAGGTGAAATAGGACCATTAAACCCACTGATGAAACCGATTGAACAATTCTGTGCACATTTGCGAGAAAATAAACCAGACGCTATCTTAATTCTTGATAGGAAAGCAGGCAAAAGTGCTTTACATTTTTCTGAACTGATAAAAAATAATACATCATTAGAATAGTCCAAAACTGAGTTAACCTTATTTTCATTTAAAATATGCATAAATAAAGATTTCAGATTTTTTAAATGAAACAATCTACAATTTTTTTTAAAAAAAAACATGCAGCCCTCAAATAACAATGACAAATCAAACACTTTCATGAAAGGATTTGGTTTACAATATGTACTTCAGAACTGATTGGTACAATTTATGGCTTTTTGAATATCAAAAAACTTGCTAATTGGAATAAAACATTACTTTCTCAGTTTGGGAATGTAGCCCAAACCACTACTAGTAAGATTCTATTACTAATTTGTGAGTACTTAAAGTGAAATAATGAGCTATTCCTTGAAATTCTGAAAAGAAAAGTAAGGAATAATAGCAATTGATTAGAACAGAAAGTCTGTAATTAAAATCAAACCTAGACACAAATCCCTAAACCAAGGATATCCAAGCTTTTCAGCCATGTGGGTTGCATCTCTATATATTGCCAGCCTTTTGGGGTATAGTAGACCAAAGAAATACCATAGGAAATATTAGAGCTTGTCTTTACTAATATAGTCTGTAAGAACAGGTACTTGAAAATATGACAGCATTTCTTCTTCCTGCCTTCTCATGTTGGGACAATCTTGAATTCCTTTCTCATGTTTCCCTAGGCTAACCTCATGTTTTACTAAAGAGTCATATTATTGTTTACCTTTTAAAAAATCACACCCAATAACTCAAGATGGTGAACATACTGTATCTAGTATCCATCTCCCTCAACAAGAGTCCTGAAAGGTTTTTTGGGCTGAGAGACAGTAACCTGCCCAAAGTCACCCAATTAGTTTTCATGCTTAAGGCGAGACCAGAATTTATAGTTTCCTGTTTCTGCCTTAACCATTTCAAGATGTTTCTTCAAGGCAAGTTTACCTTAATGAATACAGTTAGGATGATCTGAGGAAGATGTGTCAAACATATCCTTCCCAGTCCTTATGAGGTGGAGCCTTTCATAAGCCTATCATATAGATAGTTTAGAACACGGGTGTCAAACTTGCAGCGTCATGTTGTCATCAAGTGACGTATTGCAACTTTTCCCCCCTTCACGTGATGTATCTGGCCTGCACGTGACACATATGGTCCCCAGACTGTGAGTTTGACACACCTGGTGTAGATCATGCTCTAGAAATCCATACCAATTTTCTTGATAGCCCAATGATTGACCATCGACATCTTCTGTTCCTTCACTGGATGTTGGCCTTTGATTGGAAGTACAGATGAAAATACCATCTGTGATCCTAGGGTGTTTGCCTAACTCCTTGTAGTACCTTTATTTTTTTTTTTCAGACTCTTTTTTTTTTGTATTGTCTATCCCAGTGTGAAAGAGGAGAAAGGGATAATAATCAGTGGGCTTGATTAGTTGGGTAAACCTCTCTGTCACATTTTTAATCTTTGCACCTGAGAAACAACATACTTCTCTTGATAGCTTGTTTGGTCTGCTTCTGTTCCTCTGAGAAGTGAGTCACCAGCTCTGAAAAGTAAGTCACAATTGTTGTCCTCTGAAAAGATAGGCCATTTGTTTTTATTTTAGCATCTTGAGATGAAAATTCCAACAAGGTACACTGGCAGGAATGGCATCACAATGCAAACTCTCCAGGTTCAAGTGTCAAGGCAAGCACAAAACGTATGGTGTCTATGGAGATTCTCAGTCAGCCAGGTCATGACTGTCCCAAAGGTGCTTTTTCAAAAGGCAACTGGACTTTTTTGTTTTGTTTTGCTTAAAGACATTTCACTTCTCATCCAAGAAGCTTCAGTCAGAACTGAAGAAGCTTCTTGGATGAGAAGTGAAACGTCTTCAAGCAAAACAAAGAAAGTTTGGTTGACCTTTTGGAAAAGCACCTGTGGGACAAAAGGTGTGCTGCTTTCATTGCTTCCTCCTTTTGCCTTCATTCAGCACCATTTCAAATTACATTGGGCAAGCTTTAGGTTATTCAATAGAGTGAATAGGGTGAGACTTAGAAAATGAATGGTTGAGAGCAAGTGGGAAAGAAAGCTGATTTGCCAGCAATTGGCTTTTGTTCATGTGTCAAGGTTTCCTTTGGGGTCAGTTTTAAGCAGAACTTAGAAAAATAATGTAATTATTTTTTTCTTTCCTTAATAACAGATGATCGTATAATAGCTATGCTACCCTATTACTCATAAAAGTAATAAAATAATTGTTTCAGTAAATATTATTTCTAGAAATAAGCACAGAAGAGAGCACAGCACAGAATAGATTTAAATTTCACTCAGGCTGCTGGCATAATAGCAATATTGCATTTACTGATATATGCTTACGCAATAGATCTATAGGAAGAATAATCTATTATAATAAATATAATTAGAGATCCACACCAGCATTTTTCTTTATATAGATTACATTTCTGACAAGTACTTCCATTGTTCTGGGATCAGAATTCTCTTGGAACATATGAAAATGTATTCGGTTCATTGTGAAAATGGATATCATAGTAAAAATAAATATCATGGGTATCAAGCTTCAAATGAATTTTTCATGTAGAACTTCAGTGTTCCCCTAGAAACAAAACTTAGAAAAGAATCTCAAATTCCACATTATTGGAACTTGTTGGCAGAGCTGTCAAAGCTGGACTAGGATATAGCATATATCTGTAAAAGAGGGATTTGGTAAATAGATGCAGAAAAAACTGTGAGTACAGAGAAGAGCCAGAGTTGCTGCACAAAATGCCAGTCTTCATGTAAAGACAGAACTGAATGTCAAGATGCAATTCCCTCCCTTGCTTTCTTGAATAACCTTGCTAACTTTTCCTCTTTCACTTAGTTCAGTTGTCTAGAAACAAACAAAAAAGATTTATAAGGTAACCTCCCCTAGAGCATGACCCAAATACAATAAAAATTAAAACTAAAAACAGATAAAATTCCAGAAAGAGATAAAATCAATATATACCATGAAATATTTACAGTCACAGCAATAATAATTGTATTATTCCTAAAAAATTCCTAAACCGATAAAGTTGGTGGCCCTGCCATCAAACTTTGCTAAGGAGATTTACAACAAATAAGTGAACTGCTAATAAAATTTGGACAAAAACAAAAAACAAATAAAAATCGTCAGGACAAGAAATTGGCAAAACCTATGCAAGACACTGCACAGCAAATAATAAAAAAAAGATTATAGTCCTCTGCAAACAATGTGACTGGGATAAATAACAATGGCCTTTTTAATAAGGATTATTCTTACCCGAGGGCAGATTTGTCAGTCAGTAAATCCACTGTTATTCTCTCTCCCTTCTCTAGCCTATATATATATATATACATATATATATATACACACACACATATATATATACATACATACATACATACATATATATATATATATATATATATATATATATATATATACACATACATACATACATACATACATACATACATACATACATACATACATATATATATATATATATATATATATATATATATGTAGGTCTTTGGTTATTCGGGTCTTCTCCCACGTAAAATTGGAAGTGTCTTGGCGACGTTTTGATGAAGTCTCATTCGTCATCTTCAGGCTGGTGTTCTCGGCTTCGTGCTTCCAGGAGTGTATATATATACACATACACACACACACACACACACACACACACACACACTGTATTTTGTAAAATAATAAAAGTTCTTCTTCCTTCTCCCAAGCTACAAAGAAATATACAGGGACCAGCACTTAAATGAGACCCATAATGAAAATTGAGTGGATACAGATCCATTTTCTCCATCCCAAGGAAAATCCATTCCATATTATGTCAAGGCTAAATATAATGTGTGATCACTATTATTCTGGTGTTATTGGTATGTTATTTAGCTGATTAAGCCCAGTTTGTATGAACTAATTGTTTTAAAATATAGCTTAACATTTAGCAATCAGGGTTGACAAAATGAGATGGGAAAGACTTGTCCAAGAACCTACAGACTCCAGGAAGTCAACATATCTAGTTCCAAATTAAAAGTGACAACTTGGTGAGCAACTGTGTATCCCCAGAGATATATTAAAAGAGTTCCTTCCTTTACCACTCAGGAACTTTGAATGGCATTTCAATAGGAAGGAAGCAGTAGAAAATTGTCTGCTCTTCCCTTGCTGTTCCTATATAATTTGTGGGGCAAGCATAAATTAGCTTCCTGGGATGAGTAGAAATCAGAGCAGTAGATATGGGGAAGAAAAGGGGCAATTTAAGCCTACAGTGATCATACAGAAGAGGAAAATTGTGGCAAAAAGTTGAGGTAGCAAGCTGTCTTATGATGGAGGCAGAAATACACTGCTCAAAAAAATAAAGGGAACACAAGCAGAAGACATCCGAGATCTGAATGAATGAAATAGCCTTATTAAATACTTTGTTCGTTACATACAGTAGTTTTGTGTTCCCTTTAGTTGTTGTAGCAGTGTATAAACTACTGTATGTAAAGAACAAAGTATTTAATAAGGCTATTTCATTCATTCAGATCTCGGATGTCTTCTGCTTGTGTTCCCTTTATTTTTTTGAGCAGTATATATTACATCTTGGAAAACTCTGGTCTGCAAACCAATATGTTGTTGTTTGTTGCAAAGTCGTGTCCGACCCATGGACAACGTTCCTCCAGGCTTTCCTGTCTTATTTCATCCTCTGGAGTCCATTTAAGCTCACGCCAACTGCTTCAGTGACTCCATCCAGCCACCTAGTTCTCTGTCGTCCACTTCTTCTTTTGCCCTCCGTCTTTCCCAGCATTAGGCACTTCTCCAGTCTTTCCTTCTCATTAGGTGGCCAAAATATTTGAGTTTCATCTTCAGGACCTGGCCTTCTAAAGAGCAATCAGGGTTGATCTCCTATACGACTGACCAGTTTGTCGCCTTGCAGTCCAAGGGACTCGTAGGAGTCTTCTCCAGCACCATTCTCCAAACCAATATATGGTATGGTTTTCCTCAGAACAAATTCTATTCCACATCATGATGTTCTTCTGCAGAAAAGATCTACTCAGGTCCCCATTATCATCAAAATCAACACTGATACTAATCAAAATCAACACTTATACTGATATTCATTTCTGTAATGTTTGCATATCTTGAGGTTGATGGGATAGCCAAAATTTTATGCATGCAATGCAGCATTGTTCTTGTTAGCTTTTCTTATTCTGCTGTTCCTTTTTTGAACTCCTCTATTAAAATCATGTGAACTGCTTTAGATTTTTTTTTCATACAAGGGAAAAAGCGAGGTACAAATAAGCATAATAAAATAATTTATACATCCACTTATTCTCTGGCTTGAGGTTTAGAACTCTGTGACTCATGTGGGACCTTGTTTGCAACCCAGAACCTATGAGTTATGTTGCAGAATAATTTCCATAATTCTCAGACAGCTGTCTAGAAGAGATTGCTGGACTGGGGTAGAATGCCGATCAGCTAAAAATGTACCGGGATGAAAGCTGCTCATGAATATGGAAGGTTTTATTGTGTTTTTCTTTGTTATTATCAATGGTCCTAGAAATATGAAGGGCGCTATTAACATATTTTAAATAAATAGAAACAAATATCTGCATAATGGAAATATTATATCAAAGCTATGTTTCATGATACCTTCAACACAAGGTAAAAATAAGCTGGTTGCCAAATGATTTTTGGAATAAGAAATGTATACTTTAAAATATTAACTGAAGTATTTAGGTTAATAATAGCCTGATTGGTTTCTTAAGTCTCTCAAAGAGTATCTCCTTCCTTTTCAATTTTATATTACTGGGGTGGACTTTTTATTACCTTTCATTTTTCTTGGTCTCGAGTAGACACAGATTATTGTGTTGAAGTTCCAGCAGCATCACCAGATGTGATTGCTACAGTGAAAAGCTTTCCAGAATGGATAGCAAAGTGTGAGCAAAAGGCATAATCCACGTATTAAGGATGGGTGCTAGCACAATACAACAAGGTAAATTGATATTGATTCATCTTCTCTGAGCAAACTGTTTTCTGACAGTGGAAAGAGAAGCTCAGAAGAGACTGTGCTTCTAAGTACAAAAGCTAAAGTTGAACAGATTTGCATTTAAATTAAAAATATTGGTGCTTGAAATCAATAATAATACTAATCAAAAAGTTTAGTTTTCAAAATAGCATGATATTATACAATTATTCAGATTCTAAATGGCTTCCCTGAAGTTACTTGAAATATGCATAGAACAAACTTTCTGATTTTATCCTGACACCAAGCTATTGAAGAACATGTATTACTTTAAGTAGAGCCATTTGTAACTCTTGTATATGGTGTTCTCACACCACAATGGATTGCCTAAAAAAGGTCAATTTCATTAGCAGATCTTGGCATTCTGACAAAGCATCTGTCAACAAACATATAGCAATGAATCCCATCTACATACCATTTAAAAGACAACCAAAATCAAGGAAAGAAGTAAACAACTCAAAGCACATCTTTCTCTGCCACCAATATTCAGAGAAACAGGAAACACCAAAAGCACTAAGAACCCCAGAATAATTTTATATTATGTAATCTATAGCTTCCTTGGGAAATTTAAGTTCAGATACACAGGGAAGGTCAAAGGGATATTATACAGTAAAAGTATTCTTAACATCAGTTTTGTGGTAAGAAGTCAACTTACCAATTTAATTGTAAATTTTTCATTGCATCCAATCTTCATTTAATTTTTTCATACATGATTGGGTGACATTCCTTTTTTAAAACTCCTCTTTTTCTGATGATAAACCAACAAGAAAATGTGTTCTTCACATTTTCATTTTAATTCTTTAGACTATAGAAATATATACAAATCTGCAATGGAAAATAGAAAATGAAACTTGTGAAACATGTACTCAAGTATTATACTGGATGCTTGACTATGCTCTTAATTGGCTGAGCTTTAATACCATTAGGAGTTATCCATATGCTTCAGCTAGTTTTCATGCAGAGAAGAACAAATATCAACATCCATCTGTCAAGTAAGGGAAGCCCATATGCTACCAGAAGAGCTAATTTAAGTCAGGTGTGTCTTAGACAATTTAAGTTACTGTCACCAGCATTGCTTGATATGCAGGTTGAAGGATTTGTTCAATCTGAAAAAAGAGTCTCTTCAAAATATCCAGTAGAGCCAAAATTTTGATTAACTTCTATTTCCCCAAATTTTAAAATTAAGGTTCTTTTAATATTGTGATAATAGAGAAATGTCATAGAAGGTGTAACATTCTGAGGAACCTTTATTCTTCCAGTTGTTGCTGTGTGGTATATCTTAGAATTCAACATACTAAAAGTTACAGATTCTCAATCCCCCATTTTAACCAGAACAAATGGAGAAAGGATAAATTCTACTAAATTTGATAATGAAATGATAAATATCAGTGAGTCAGAATTTTCATTTATTAGCAAGAGTCAGAATTTTTCATTTATTAGCAAATGAAAACCCACCTGTAACTAGGAATAAAAACAAAATTATTTTCAATTTCATTCTGTTTTTTTCTAAAATACATGTGTGTTTTCTCAGTGTGTAAGAAATTATGAGCTGGGATAGCCATAACAACAAGTCAGTCAATGGGAACTGTTTGCTGACTGAGACTCATGTCAGACAGCTCGGAGCCTGGGTGTGGCTTAGTTGATTGATCTGTATATACTGTATATATAAGAATTGGTTTGTCCTTACATTATATTGATTCTGTGTTTCTGGATTCTGAGTTCTGGTTCTGGCTTCTGCTGCATGGGTATTGTATACATGCATCATGCTTTATATTACTGTATATAAAGAAGTTTCTTTTATACATGAATCCTGCTGAATCATTTACTTGTGTGCTGGTTGGATTGCTGCAAACTCTAACATGTTTTGGCATTGTTTTTTCCCCAACAAATGATATTTCTCCTAACATATAAATTTTGTATAGCCTTTTGCAAGTTCCTTTGCACAATTTAACACTTATTTGCACATACATTATCTTCATGTATATGCTTTATGTGTACTTTCTTTAATGTTGCAGTATTGCATTGCACCACAAATTTTGGGACATGGAGATGAGGATTTGGGACAGCTTTCACTTACAAATGGGTTCAAAAATTAGATTAATTTCTATAAAATTTTGCACAGAATGAACTGCTCGACTGTCTTTAATTCCTGCTGAGTAAAGAAGAAGCAGTAAACTCTCTTGGATTGTAATTTGGGAATGTAAAATACAGTTTTTATGAATGTGAACCAAAAGAATGATCGTGACTCATGCAATACCTTTTTAAAATTGATGTAAATCCAAGCAGTTTGAAGATTATTAGAGATAGGCATGATTTCATGGTTCTTCATATATACTTTGAAATTATTGGAATTAATGGTTTTCCATTATCCAGATATTTACATATATATAGTTTGAATTATGGCATGTTTATATCACTATTTTAGAAAAGCTTTTAACAAAGAGATAAAATGCTTTCTATAAATGACACAGAATAGGTAATGGAAACCTCATTAAATTTTACTTATTTTCTTTACTTTTTATTTTCTTTATTAAATCTATTATATCTCACGATCAGCGATCTTGACAGTGGCTATTATTATAAGGCAGATATTTAGCTTGGATTTGGCATCATGCGGAATAGCAACATCAATGAACCAATTTTATTATTATTATTAGAGTTATGTAATAATATTATTAGTGTTCATTGCACAAATTTCTCTCTTTTGACCATGGGAGGCCAAGTGAATCTTCTTCTGTCCCACTGGATAGGAAGAAACTGTCTGCGGCTAATCCTATGGAGACTGAATGGCTGTGAGTCACCCAGAATACCCCATCTTTTATTTGGATGGGATTGCACTTCCTCATGCAAGGGTAGTCCACAATGTCAGAATCTATAGTCCTGCTCTCAAAGAGCAGATAGCAGCTGTGACCTAGGAAAGCCTTTGCAGAACTTCATCTGTGTGCAAGCTGGGCCCTTCCTTTGGTCAGGGTGCCCTTCAGTCAGACTCTCATGTTTAGGTCACCTGATGGCTGGACCAGGTGTGTAATGCTACTGGTTTGGACCAGTTCGCCTAAATCAGTAGTAAAAAATGCTACTGGTTTAGGTGAACCGGTAGTAAAAAAATGTTACTGATTTGGGCGAACCAGTATTTCCGACGATCAGCTGTGTTGCACAATTTATATTAGCTAGAAAGCAGGAAATCCTGCTTTCTAGTTAATGTAAATCACGCGGCACAGCTGTCCCCCCCCCTCTGTTCTACTTACCTTTGCAGACTCAGAAAAGACTTCTTAATCTTCCTTTGTCAGAACTGTGCGGTAGCATCTGCGGTGCGCATGCGTGCGAAGCATGCATTTTGTGAGCACTGTGCATGTGCACGCGAAGTGAACCAGTAGCAGATTTCAGAGCATTTCACTCCTGGGCTGGACTACTGTAATGTTGTACATATAGGGTTGCCCTTAAAGACTACTCCAAAACTTGAATGGATCTAAAATGCATCGGCACAGGCATTTACAGATGTGCCTTAATACCACTGCTTTGTGAACTGCACTCAATACAAGGGTGAAATCCAGCAGGTTCTGACAGGTTTTGGAGAACTGGTAGCAGAAATTTTGAGCAGTTCGCAGCACCAGTAACGGAAATTTTGAGTAGTTTGGAGAACTGGCAAATACCACTTCTGGCTGGCCCCAGAGTGGGGTGGAAATGGAGATTTTGCAATATCCTTCCCCTGCCACACCCACCAAGCCATGCCTACCAAGCCATGCCCACAGAACCAATAGTAAAAAAAATTGGATTTCACCACTGACTCAATACCAATTGTTTTGGGTATGATTCAAGATCCTGATTGTTACTTTAAAAGTGGAAAAAATAAATAGGATACTTGGCTCTCATGTATCCATAGGGCCTGAATACTTGAAAGAGCACTATCTACTTGGCCTATTTGATCTTGTAGGATTGATGCACTCTTGATGCCTACAGTTAAACAATGCCATCTATCAGGATGCTGGAGGTGTGTGTCCTTTGTAGCAACATCTGAGTTCTGGAAAGATGTTCCCCAAGCTCTGAATGACCTTCACCTCTTGTTGTTTAAAAGACCTTGAAGATCTGCTCTTTGCCCAGGCAAGGAACAAAACAGTTAATTCTCTTTGCTTTGTTCCTGTCTGCTTTAATCATTCTTGTCATTTTATTTTTAACTTGTTGTTGACTGTATTTTTCCTGTTTTAGTTCTTATGAGCTGTCCAAACTGGCTTTTTGGGAGTTGGGTGGCATGCAAATTAGCTAGCTAGCTGGATATAAAGATTCCCCAGTCAGGGACAGGTAATCTAGAGAGTAGAAGCTCCTAAATGTAATGCTATCATTTTGAAATTACTAGTGTTGATATTAGTGCTGTTGTAGCAGTGATCAAACATTCCTAATATTAAGTTTTCCAAACTTTCTTCTAATCAGAGAGGTAAATCAGCCTGTCTATTTGCATGGCAATGTATCTCATTTTAGCTACAACAGAATCTATGGCTCCTTCTGAATATGGTATTTGAATAGAAATTTGTTAATTTAATTATTTATTAATGACTGTCAGTGTATTTTAGTATAACGGTTGCCCTAACTAAAGGATAAGTAAATTAAAACTTCCATGTTACAGAAAATCTGATATACTGAGAAGCATGTATGTTTTGGAGAAAAGCAGAAGAAAAAAAATTAAAGAACATTACAAATATTACAAGAGGAAAAAATCTCTTAGATTCTAAGAGATTCTTGATGGTTAATGTATGCCTCACAATATAACTAGCAATATGAAAATTCTGATCTCCAATGCAAAGACATTCATTTGCATTTGGCCTAGGAAAAAAACTATCTCTGGCCTTGAAAGCCCTTTTAATAGAATGGTTGAATGGTCCAAGGAAAGCCAAATCACATGACAGGATACAGAGCATCATGTAATGAAGTCAAATGATCCTTGGGTCACCATTTATGAAGCACAGTTCTCTATTCAATTTCATGCTTAACTTCTGAGACACTCACCTCATCCTGACATTCCTGGTGTTAAGGACTAGGTCTAAGTTAATCTCATCTGTCATTTTCACTCTACATTGACCTTAGCAACGTTGGAGGACTATTACAGTGACACATGGTAAGGTCTGAATATGGAGCATCATTTTATATTTGATGCTTGTATAAAGAACACTGAAGTGAACTCAGATATACCCAATTTAAACTGTAGCTGCTGTGACATGGATGAGGAATATAATTCAGATATCCAAAACTTGTAAGACAAGAGGGTTCTAAGGAGCTATCTCTGAACCTGCGTTTTATCAACTCTTGTCTAATATCTTGATCTTTAGATCACACTGACTCATCATTCAATAGAAGTAAAAATATTTATTTATTCAACTTATTATAGCCACCTTTCTCACAATATAACTGACTTGGGCACCATGCAACAAAGATAACAATTATAATTAATACATACTATTATTAATTAGATATTATTATCTATTCACAACAATGTACTGCTAGTTCTTTAGCTGGCGTTGGCCTTCAAATACATCAAATTCTTGCCAAGAACCTAGGTTGTCATAATGCGTCAGCATAGTATATGTGCAGATCCAAGCAGTGTTGCTTTTGAATTGACAGATGGAAATGTTGTCAATGCACAGATTTTCTATAGTTATTGTGGCCATTTGCATAGTCGGCCAGATGTTTTGATTGGATTTGGTATTTTTATCCATCTAGTGATGTCTTCCCAAGGACCTGGGACTGGGATAGGCAGATATTATTATTCTTTTATTCATTAAACATGAAACTCAGTCAACTGAACATTCAAAAATGCATCAAAAATACAATTGATTGGTGTTAATGGTTGATACTGGTTGCTGCCAGTGTCCCAGGTATCAACCAAGTACCTTCTTAAGATGTACAATGTTCCAAGTAGCACAATTTTTTGCAGTTCCACTGGTATTATTGCAGGAAGCTGCAATTTGTTGATGTATCTTATAAAATTCTTAGACATGGTACCAAGTGTCCTGATGACAATGGGTATCACTGTTACATGTTTCATCCATAATCACGTAGTTTCAATGCCCAGGTCGCAATATTTTGTGATTTTTTCCAGTTCTTTTTCTTCAACTCTGGCATCTCCTGGTACCGTGCTGTCAATAAATTATGCATTTCGGTTTTCGACAACTGTGATATCTGGTGTGTTGTGTTCCAAATGACAATCTGTCTGTATTTGAAAGTCCCACAAGATCTTTACCTTCTCATTTTCTATAACTTTTTCCACTTTATGTTCCCATGACTTTTTGGATACAGGTAAGTCATATTTTTTACATAATGACCAGTGGATTAATTTAGCAACTCGGTTGTGTCTAACTTTGTAATCAGTTTGTGCGATTTTGCTGCATTCACATATTAAATGTGAAACAGTTTCGACTTTGTTGTTGTAAAGTCGGCAGTTTGGATTGTCAGTGGATTTTTGTATCTTTGCTTTCGTGAATTAGTTTGTAGTGTTTGTTCTTGAGCAGCGAGTGTTAAACCTTCTGTTTCTTTTGTGATGGTTCAGCCAGTGTTATTGCAGGTGTTATTGCAAATTGAAGCTGCAATTTGTTGATGTATGTTATAAAATTCTTGTTCATGGTACCAAGTGCCCCAATGACAAATAATAATGATAATGATAATGATAATGATAATAATAATGATAATAATAATAATAATAATAATAATAATAATAATAATAATAACAACAACAACAACAACAACAACAACAACAACAACAACAACAATAGATTGTACAGTCAGGCAGATGTTAAGACTGGATTGGGAATTTATCTTCACCTATTGTCCTTCCCAAGGACTAGGATAGGAAGATGTTTTTTCTATAAAATTAAAGTTAAAAGAAGAAAGAATGGCTGAAGGTATGTTGATAAAACTAGGGCCACTTCATTTGTTCATCAGTTCTCTAGGGTTCCGAGGCCTGTTGGCACATTCAGATTTTGAGGGATCTTTGGAAAGTCAAGAGCAAATGGCACCAACCACAACTGAGGGAGATATTGGTGCCAGGAAGATATTGGTGCCAGCACCACAATGTTGATGTCACAGCTGAAAAGGCCTACAAATTAGGGCCCATCAACTGTACTTCCCTAAATGACTGGAGCTGGTGGGATGAACAGGTGTAATTGGGGAAACAGTCCCTCAAATAACTGGAGCTCATGCCAGATAGGACTTTTAAGGTCAAACCTAACACCTTGAATTAGACCTGGAAACAGACTGATAACCAATGCAACTTACAGAGCAGAAGTGAAACATGCTACTAGGAGTAGACATAATTGCCCAACTGAAGTTTCCAGATACTCTTCAATGGAGTCCTGTATAGATTGTATTACAATGGTCCAATCCGGAGATAAGTAGGGCATGAGTGAATATGCTTAAAAGCTTTGGGAAAGTAGATAAAAATATTATTTGATCCTAAAATGTCAATTAAATAAGTGTTAGAATTAGAATAAAGAATTCCTTTAGAATTCTACCTATCTACCATACTCCTGGTCAATTTTTTAAATACTCCAAAATAACGTTACAAGTCTAATTAATAAGTGTAAAAGAGTGTAAGTGTAAAAGAGTGTAAGTGTAAAATATATATAAAATATTTGCTTTATTGTTAAAGCAGACACTAATCCCTTCTCTTGCAATCTTAGACCATATATTACCTCTTTCACACCATTATTAGCCTCTAAGAAAAAATAATCACTATAAGCAATTAAGTAGGTCCAAGTACAGAGACATATTTAATATTAAAAGCATAAATACAAAATGGCATATACCACTTTGATTAATAAAAGATATTTGTGCTTTCCCATATTCATTCTTTAAACATTAAAAAAAAATCTCAAAGCAAAAAAAAAATGAAGGAAGAAAAAGAACATGGCCACAAAACACATTTAAAATTGATCTTTCCTCAGTTTTATTTTGAATGGACTTCTCACTCTTATTTGAAATTGCATCCTTCTTGACAGATTACTCAGGGAGAAATAATTTACCTCTTACAGGCTGTGGATATATGTATCAATGGACTATTTGTGCATAATCTAAACTAGAACATCTTGAAAATGGCTGATTTCATACTGCGGGAAGCCACCCTGCCCCTCCTAGAAGAATGAAATATTTTGAGGAATATTAAAAAAGGCAGAATATTATATTTCCCAAAGGGAGAAATGGAGAAACATGTTTTTAGAGGCAGAAAAGCAATCCCCACTTTCCTTAATAGCCCACAGCAGATGTCAGCACTTAAGAGATAAAGAACTTATTGAAAACTAGATACCTCTATTCAGAGGCAAAGCAAATACTGCAGGCAAAAATCCACTCAAGACAGGATATTTTGAAATTCCCTGCAGCAAAGTCTGAACAAAGGCAGAGTGATAGAATTAGCCCTCACCCAAGAGCCAAAACAGGACAAAAGCCATTTAGCCACAACAGGAATTGCCCAACACCCGTTCAGAAACACAAGCCTTCATTTCATCACCCTCAGAGCACTCCAAACTTCAATCAAACTTAGCTCAGACAAACACCTAGGATTTGCATTTCCTCTTTTGCCTATGGAGCCAGCTGTGATCCCTACATAATCCCTACATGACCCCATAGGAATCTGACAACAGCCAATAGAATACAGGTTCTTGCACAGGAACAGGAAGTTAAAGTGCAAAGCTCAAAGAAGGTATAACCCCCCTCCCTCATTTCTTAACTTCATTTTGTCAGCTGCACCAGAACCACAAACATGTTCATCAATAAATGGACCCTCTTTCCAATCAGCCTCCAGCCTCCATTTTGTCTCCAGTGCCTTTCTCCTGGATTGGGACAGAATCAGATGGATATTTCTTCCCACAATACATTTCTCACTGCAAGATAACCTCTAGTTTTTCTCCTTCCATGATTAATACAAAGTAATCCTCTACTATATACTATATATACATAAAAACCCTTGTTCCGCTGCCTTTATTTTCTGGACTTGCTTAAAAGGTGTTAGTACGATTTCATCAATATGCAGGACATGTGTTTACACAGTAATAAGCCCTATTAAATTCAATGAAATATAGTATTCCCAGGCTGGTGTGTGCAAGATTGTAGCCAAATACTTTTCCTGTAAAGGCTAAAAACTTTAATGGATCCACTCCTTTCTCTATGGTCTCCATTTCTGATTTTGTTGCAGAATTTCAGAAGCATGAACTGTCAGCAACTACTGATTTATAAGAGTGATTTACCTTCTGGAGAATGTAATTATGTTCATAGTTAAGAATTAATCAGGTGAAAGAATTATGGAATAATCACACTCTTGACTTTGGAAGGACAAAGTAAATGGAAATTATTTCAGCCTTGTAGGACCCTCTTGGCAAGCAGAGAGTTCCTTCTCCTTACACAGATAGAAGATCAGTTTTCTGTAGTCTGATAATTTCCATCTTCATCTTAAAAGATAAAGGATTATGGAAAAAATGATTGAGAATTAATAGGAAAACAAACTCTCCCCCCTCCCGTTTCCTGTCTGTTTTGAAAGTCTGAACAGAGGGGATGGAAAAAGAAATGGTTTTAAACAATAACATAAATAAATAAATTATACTTGGATATCTATTCAATTTAGAGGATAAATAATTAGCCACAATGCTAGCCAAAAATTTACCTGTTTTAAAGAAATATTTTTTTAGTTTCCATCCATCAAAATTTCTTGAGATTGTGAAGTCATAAGCAGAAGAAACAGACTCATGTCATCCTTGCAGTGATATTGTTTTTGAAGACAAAATGTACCGACATATTGTTGTATTTAATAAAAGGTTAAGGACATTCTGCAACCATTCATATTGTGTCCTAGAAGATTACAATTAATGGACTCATTGATGTACTCATTAACTTGAGAATGGATTTTATTAATCGTCTTGGACTTAAGTGTGAAAGTGTTTCCCTGAAGCATAAATATAAGCATGAATATGAGTATGAGTAGATACATACATAGACGCACAAAAGAGCAATAGACTGTGTTTCTGACTAGACTTGGAATATGGAGACATATGTATTTCTATTTCCCTTAGACATACAAATCATCTGAATAACTTGGGCCAATTGTTCTCTTTCAGCCCTAGACTAAAGAATTGAAAAATATCTACACTGGACCAGCCTGGTAGTTTATGACCTACAACCGTGATGGCGAACCTATGGCACGCGTGCCCAAAGTGACATGCAGAGCCATGTTGCCTGGCACGCGCAGCAGCACCCATTCCGTTTCCGGGTTTCTGGCACACATGCATGTGCGACGATCAGCTAGCCTTTGTGATTGCATCAGAGCTGGTCTTCCATTTTCCGGCATGAGCATGTGCACTGGCCAGCTGATTGGCACATGGCAGTAACCTGAAGACTTGCCAGTCGGCAGGCATGCACGTGCCAGAAACCAGAAGTACATTTTCTGGCACACGCTCTCCAGCTGATTGGTGCATGCACATGCATGGCAGTAATCTGAAGACTTGCTGGCAGTAAAGAAGAAGAAACCTGAAGAAACTGTAAGTACCATTCTCCAGTGCGCGCATGCCCCTGGACAACTCCTATTCCTGGTCTCGGCCCATACAAGCACTCCCTTTTTGGCACTCGGTGCTGAACAGGTTCACCATCATTCACTTATAACCTTCATCTGCAGTAGATTGATTTATTTTACCTTTATTTTATTTTTTTAAATGTATTTTCTGCTCACCTCATTTCAAAGTGGCAATGCTTATAGCTTTAAAGTTTAAGGCTGATCATAATCTTCATGTGCACACACATATACACATACTTTCTATATCATGTTCCAGCATTAAAAAGAAGCATATGACTCTCCATGAAAATAGAAGTCCTTTACCTATAACTTTAATATAGAATCAGTTTCCAGCAGTTTAATGTGATTCTTCTTATATAGAGCTATAGAAAAAAACAAAACAAAACAAAAAGAGTGACGACTTTTACTCATGTGCTGTTATGTGCACAACAGAAGGTTTGCAGATCACCTGTATGGGAAAGCAACTCACTACAGAAAACTGCAATGTATTCATGGAGATCAAGTTTTTCCTGGCATTACAATTCAGTGTTTCAGTGTAGTGTTTTGCAAGTTGTCGTTAAGGCTACCATGTTTTGGCTGCAATCCTCTAGGCCACCACTAGACCCAGATTATGGAAACATGCAACATTTCACTCAGTACTAGATAAAGTAGGACCAATCTGTTTCCTGAAAGCACTAACAAATAAAGTAAAACTTAAATATTCTGAACATCCAATGCAAAGGCATGAGGTATGGGAGAAAATGGGATGCAGTTGAAAAAGAGGCCAGGAAGAAACAAGAAGGCAAGATACTATGATTGATGAGACAAGCACAAGCTTGCAAGAACTCAGAAAGGGTTACTAACAGACACTCCTAGTGAATTGTTATTCATTAAGTCACCGAAAAGTTGAAAGTCACTTAACAATTGAACACCAACAGAACTGAATGGTTCTTTTAATGAAAATATTGCTACAAATAAACAGAATGAAGACAAGTGAGACAAGGATGATAAAAACGAAACTTCAGCAACTTCAGGCAGCATCTGCTGAGATTTCAATTCAGCAACAGCTTTCTACCTTGCTTTCTGCTGGTACACACACTGGGCCAATCCTTATCATGATATTTTCTCAGATGTATCTATAGGCGCAAGACACAGGTGGTATTCAGCAGGTTCTGACCAGTTCTGGAGAACCGGTAGCAGAAATTTTGAGTAGTTCAGAGAACTGGTAAATACCACCTCTGACTGGCTCTGCCCCCATCTATTCTTTGCCTCCCGAGTCCCAGCTGATCAGGAGGAAATGGGGATTTTGCAATAACCTTCCCCTGGAGTGGGGTGGGAATGGAGATTTTACAGTATCATGGAGATTTTACAGTATCCCTCCCCTACCATGCCCACCAAGCCACACCCACCAAGCCACACCCACAGAACCAGTAGTAAAAAAATTTGAATCCCACTACTGGCACAAGAGTGATCCTCATCCACTCTTTTTGTTTGGATGGAGATCCTAACAAATTTTGAACTAGAGTATGTGAAAGTTCAAACAAATAGTAAGGGATTTACAGTAAATTCAAACTTGTCCTTCTTGGTTCCATGATGGAATGCAAACGATAATATTATTCCTGAATAAAGTTTTGGGATGGAAACTGAGCATACTCCAAATCCAGTGATGCTTAAAGGTAGAATCTCATCGCACTGTGTCAGTGTGTTCCTTGCAGATCTTTTATGCAGTTATAGCATAAGATATTGCTATGCGAAGCAAAAGTGGCTTCAGTAGAAATAAAAGTATCATCTATAAAGATTGAA